>NC_141352.1:8056355-8126355 GCF_057382095.1 Aulonocara sp. 'chitande type north' Nkhata Bay | reverse complement strand
TTTTGCTGTCAGTGTTGCTGTCACTGTTGCTGTCACTGTTGCTGTCAGTGTTACTGTCAGTTTTGCTGTCAGTGTTACTGTCAGTGTTACTGTTACTGTCAGTGTTACTGTCAGTGTTGCTGTCAGTTTTGCTGTTACTGTTAGTGTTACTGTCAGTGTTGCTGTCAGTTTTGCTGTCAGTGTTGCTGTCAGTGTTGCTGTCAGTGTTGCTGTCAGTGTTGCTGTCAGTGTTACTGTTACTGTCAGTGTTACTGTTACTGTCAGTGTTACTGTCAGTGTTGCTGTCAGTGTTGCTGTCAGTGTTACTGTTACTGTCAGTGTTGCTGTCAGTGTTACTGTCAGTGTTGCTGTCAGTGTTACTGTCAGTGTTGCTGTCAGTGTTGCTGTTACTGTCAGTGATACTGTCAGTGTTACTGTCAGTGTTGCTGTCAGTGTTACTGTCAGTGTTACTGTTACTGTTAGTGTTACTGTCAGTGTTGCTGTCAGTGTTACTGTTACTGTCAGTGTTACTGTCAGTTTTGCTGTCAGTGTTACTGTCAGTGTTACTGTTGCTGTTAGTGTTGCTGTCAGTGTTACTGTCAGTGTTAGTGTTACTGTCAGTGTTGCTGTCAGTGTTACTGTTACTGTCAGTGTTACTGTCAGTGTTGCTGTCAGTGTTACTGTCAGTGTTACTGTCAGTGTTGCTGTCAGTGTTGCTGTCAGTGTTAGTGTTACTGTCAGTGTTAGTGTTACTGTCAGTGTTACTGTCAGTGTTACTGTTGCTGTTAGTGTTACTGTCAGTGTTGCTGTCAGTGTTACTGTTACTGTTAGTGTTACTGTCAGTGTTGCTTTCAGTTTTGCTGTCAGTGTTGCTGTCACTGTTGCTGTCAGTGTTACTGTCAGTTTTGCTGTCAGTGTTACTGTCAGTGTTACTGTTACTGTCAGTGTTACTGTCAGTGTTGCTGTCAGTTTTGCTGTTACTGTTAGTGTTACTGTCAGTGTTGCTGTCAGTTTTGCTGTCAGTGTTGCTGTCAGTGTTGCTGTCAGTGTTACTGTCAGTGTTGCTGTCAGTGTTGCTGTCAGTGTTACTGTTACTGTCAGTGTTACTGTTACTGTCAGTGTTACTGTCAGTGTTGCTGTCAGTGTTGCTGTCAGTGTTACTGTTACTGTCAGTGTTGCTGTCAGTGTTACTGTCAGTGTTGCTGTTACTGTCAGTGATACTGTCAGTGTTACTGTCAGTGTTGCTGTCAGTGTTACTGTCAGTGTTACTGTTACTGTTAGTGTTACTGTCAGTGTTGCTGTCAGTGTTACTGTTACTGTCAGTGTTACTGTCAGTTTTGCTGTCAGTGTTACTGTCAGTGTTACTGTTGCTGTTAGTGTTGCTGTCAGTGTTACTGTCAGTGTTAGTGTTACTGTCAGTGTTGCTGTCAGTGTTACTGTTACTGTCAGTGTTACTGTCAGTGTTGCTGTCAGTGTTACTGTCAGTGTTACTGTCAGTGTTGCTGTCAGTGTTGCTGTCAGTGTTAGTGTTACTGTCAGTGTTGCTGTCAGTGTTACTGTCAGTGTTACTGTTGCTGTTAGTGTTGCTGTCAGTGTTACTGTTACTGTTAGTGTTACTGTCAGTGTTGCTGTCAGTGTTACTGTTACTGTCAGTGTTACTGTCAGTGTTGCTGTCAGTGTTGCTGTCAGTTTTGCTGTCAGTGTTGCTGTCAGTGTTGCTGTCAGTGTTACTGTTACTGTTAGTGTTACTGTCAGTGTTGCTGTCAGTTTTGCTGTTACTGTTAGTGTTACTGTCAGTGTTGCTTTCAGTTTTGCTGTCAGTGTTGCTGTCACTGTTGCTGTCAGTGTTACTGTTACTGTTAGTGTTACTGTCAGTGTTGCTTTCAGTTTTGCTGTCAGTGTTGCTGTCACTGTTGCTGTCAGTGTTACTGTCAGTTTTGCTGTCAGTGTTACTGTCAGTGTTACTGTTACTGTTAGTGTTACTGTCAGTGTTGCTGTCAGTTTTGCTGTTACTGTTAGTGTTACTGTCAGTGTTGCTGTCAGTTTTGCTGTCAGTGTTGCTGTCAGTGTTGCTGTCAGTGTTACTGTCAGTGTTGCTGTCAGTGTTGCTGTCAGTGTTACTGTTACTGTTAGTGTTACTGTCAGTGTTGCTGTCAGTGTTAGTGTTACTGTCAGTGTTACTGTCAGTTTTGCTGTCAGTGTTACTGTCAGTGTTACTGTTGCTGTTAGTGTTGCTGTCAGTGTTACTGTCAGTGTTAGTGTTACTGTCAGTGTTAGTGTTACTGTCAGTGTTGCTGTCAGTGTTACTGTCAGTGTTACTGTCAGTGTTGCTGTCAGTGTTGCTGTCAGTGTTAGTGTTACTGTCAGTGTTGCTGTCAGTGTTACTGTCAGTTTTGCTGTCAGTTTTGCTGTCAGTGTTACTGTCAGTGTTACTGTTGCTGTTAGTGTTGCTGTCAGTGTTACTGTTACTGTTAGTGTTACTGTCAGTGTTGCTGTCAGTGTTACTGTTACTGTCAGTGTTGCTGTCAGTGTTGCTGTCAGTGTTGCTGTCAGTTTTGCTGTCAGTGTTGCTGTCAGTGTTGCTGTCAGTGTTACTGTTACTGTTAGTGTTACTGTCAGTGTTGCTGTCAGTGTTGCTGTCAGTGTTACTGTTACTGTCAGTGTTACTGTCAGTGTTGCTGTCAGTGTCTCTGTCAGTGTTACTGTCAGTGTTGCTGTCAGTGTTGCTGTCAGTTTTGCTGTCACTGTTGCTGTCACTGTTGCTGTCAGTGTTACTGTCAGTTTTGCTGTCAGTGTTACTGTCAGTGTTACTGTTACTGTTAGTGTTACTGTCAGTGTTGCTGTCAGTTTTGCTGTTACTGTTAGTGTTACTGTCAGTGTTGCTGTCAGTTTTGCTGTCAGTGTTGCTGTCAGTGTTGCTGTCAGTGTTACTGTCAGTGTTGCTGTCAGTGTTGCTGTCAGTGTTAGTGTTACTGTCAGTGTTGCTGTCAGTGTTACTGTTACTGTCAGTGTTACTGTCAGTGTTACTGTCAGTTTTGCTGTCAGTTTTGCTGTCAGTGTTACTGTCAGTGTTACTGTCAGTGTTACTGTTGCTGTTAGTGTTGCTGTCAGTGTTACTGTTACTGTTAGTGTTACTGTCAGTGTTGCTGTCAGTGTTACTGTTACTGTCAGTGTTGCTGTCAGTGTTGCTGTCAGTGTTGCTGTTACTGTTAGTGTTACTGTCAGTGTTGGTGTCAGTTTTGCTGTTACTGTTAGTGTTACTGTCAGTGTTGCTTTCAGTTTTGCTGTCACTGTTGCTGTCACTGTTGCTGTCAGTGTTACTGTCAGTTTTGCTGTCAGTGTTACTGTCAGTGTTACTGTTACTGTTAGTGTTACTGTCAGTGTTGCTGTCAGTTTTGCTGTTACTGTTAGTGTTACTGTCAGTGTTGCTGTCAGTGTTGCTGTCAGTGTTGCTGTTACTGTTAGTGTTGCTGTCAGTGTTGCTGTCAGTGTTACTGTTACTGTTAGTGTTATTGTCAGTGTTGCTGTCAGTTTTGCTGTTACTGTTAGTGTTACTGTCAGTGTTGCTTTCAGTTTTGCTGTCACTGTTGCTGTCACTGTTGCTGTCACTGTTGCTGTCAGTGTTACTGTCAGTTTTGCTGTCAGTGTTACTGTCAGTGTTGCTGTCAGTTTTGCTGTTACTGTTAGTGTTACTGTCAGTGTTGCTGTCAGTGTTGCTGTCAGTGTTGCTGTCAGTGTTACTGTTACTGTCAGTGTTGCTGTCAGTGTTGCTGTCAGTGTTACTGTTACTGTCAGTGTTGCTGTCAGTTTTGCTGTCAGTGTTACTGTCAGTGTTGCTGTCAGTGTTGCTGTCAGTTTTGCTGTCAGTGTTGCTGTCAGTGTTGCTGTCAGTGTTACTGTCAGTGTTGCTGTCAGTGTTACTGTCAGTGTTACTGTTAGTGTTACTGTCAGTGTTGCTGTCAGTGTTGCTGTCAGTGTTACTGTCAGTGTTGCTGTCAGTGTTGCTGTCAGTGTTATTGTCAGTGTTGCTGTCAGTGTTGCTGTCAGTGTTACTGTCAGTGTTGCTGTCAGTGTTGCTGTCAGTGTTATTGTCAGTGTTGCTGTCAGTGTTGCTGTCAGTGTTACTGTCAGTGTTGCTGTCAGTGTTGCTGTCAGTGTTACCAGCTCAGGGTGACAGCAGCAGCTTGGACCAAGCTTCCTGTCTGTAGCAGGAGGTCCTGCGCCGACACAGACGAGTCTTCAGGAAGGACCAGCAGACAGCAGGACGACATGGCCCCAAGCAGCCGGCCGATGCGACAGTCCAACAGGTCTGTCGCCATTTTGGCCACCAGGTCCACGTCTTTGAGAGCCACATACACATTCTGCAGGACTGACACAGAGTGGAAGGGAATCATTATCGAATGCTTATAAATCTGATGTCCTTTCTTTGTATATTAGCACAACAACAATGAGACGGGAAGCTGTCCGTCCTTACACCGCTCAGTGTTGAGGGCAGTCCAGGACAGTGAGGTGAGTCCAGGGGAGAGAGCTGCCTCCACACGGCCAATGAAGGGCTGCATGAGGGGGACGAGGAGAGGTGGGACCCTGCCCACCACAGAGCTGTAGTCCTGGAGCATCTCCAGCAGTCTGGACCAGAGTCAGCACCATCAAAGAAAACACAAGTTTACTAAAGTGAAGAAGAGATGAAGACGAGTCTGAGACGAGTAACGTCGCAGAGAAAATAAATCCTGATGTTGTTTAATCAAGAGGCCGCAGCGCCTTGTTTCTGTGAGCTTTTCTATCCAGCACAGAGTGAAGTAACAACAAGAACTACAAACCAAAGAAAAGACATTCATGTGATGGATTTGAGTGAGAACATCACAGAATGAGCTGCTGACGCGCCTACAGCTGGACTGAACAGCTGCTCTCACCGGCTGTACAAATCTCTGAGCTCTGATTCCCTGGAGGTCATCTTCTGGATGACCTTTGGCACGTTCACGCCCAGTTTGGTCATCCACCGAGCTTCCTGCAGCACCTCCAGCACCACAGGGTCCAGGTTCACCGAGACCTCCTGAAACAAAGAGGCTCTTTCAAATGTTCAATAAAATCTAAAATCTAACAGCAAATTTAAGGATCCAGCATCCAAAGGAAAGTGGAGTGTGTGGTGTTAGTTCACTGCCTGCAGAAACAAAAGCAGTCGGCTCTGGACTGTCGGTCACATGACTGAAATGTGTAAAAACGATTTGTTCAAATCTGAAAAAGATGATTAAAAAGTTAAAGCCACGCACGACCTTAAAAGCTGCTTTCATTCAGTCGTCACAAACCTTGCTGTCTTCATGCCGGACCAGCAGGGCGGTGCTCAGGCAGCGTGGCGCACTCTCTGCAGCCTGACTCCACCCCTGCAGGTGCAGCACCTCGTACTGCAGCAACACCACAGCCAGCTGGTTGTAGCTCCGGATGACTTTTGTCATCTCTGGTCCCTGAGACAGACACAGACAGGCGGCGTCACCGAGGACGCGGTCATCACAGAGATCATGTGACTGATGGGGTAAAGTCAGAGTGTGCACCTTCAGGAAGTCAAGCTTCTTCTTCAGGATCAACATCGGAGCTTCAACCTTCCTGAAGAGCTGCCGGCTCCAAAGGACCCTGCCTGACACCTGAGAGAGAGAGATCAATAACAAAAGCTCTATCGGTAAATAAATCATCTGTATTTCTCAATAGAAGCACAATAGAAGCACAATAGAAGCACAATAGAAGCATCCTCCAGGACTGGAGTTTGACACTCGGATTTAAAGTAGTGAATTTCCTGCTGGTGTTTGTGAGCACGGGGTGAGCAGGTGTAAGTACCGGCGGCAGGTTGCGTCCGATGGGCGGCCGGTCCTTGTGTTTCTGGTAGGTCTTCCTCAGCAGCTCCAGATCTCGGCTGTAGCGCTGCAGCAGCAGCAGGTAGTACTGCCTCAGGTCCAAGCGAGCCAGCGGACCCGACTCAAACATGGCCAACAGCTCCAGCAATCTCTGCGTCTGAATCCAGACACATTGTTTCAGTTCTGTGTGTTTGATACGATAAGAAGTCGCTTTCAGTTCTGATTGTGTGAACTCACAGAGACAGGCCGGCTGAACCAGTCGTCCAGCAGAGACCGAAGACACTGGAACACACTCTGAACCTGGAGCTGGAAGTCTGCATAGTCTCTGTCAAACTGAGACACACAGAAGTTCCTCAGGACTGAACCACAACTTGTAACAGCTGGAAGAGCGAGGTAAGCTGAAGCCTCTGCAACCACCGAGTTATTTCTGATCATCATCCAAGACATCATTAGACAGAAACACACGCTGTCTGAACTAAACACACACTGTTGTTGTGTTTGCTGAACACACCGACTTCTCTTAAAGCAAATGGAGTCGAGCGTTTCAGGAAGATCAGACTGGTAGAAAGCCCTGAAAGCCTTTCAAAGACTTGTTCATCGCTCCACAGTAAGAGCATCTGTCCACAAACGGAGGAACTTCTGACTTTCAGGACTGTTCAGTTCAGCTTTGAGTCGGTAACATCCATCAATAACCTTCATGGTGAAACCTGCACACTGGTTTCCTCTCTGTGTGAGCTTTGGTTCAGCTATGTCTCTATGAGCAGTGTTATAATGTCCACATCTGTGAGTGTGTAAGGGTGTGTGACCTGTGGACGATGTGCCTGCCAGATGTTTGTGAGCGTGCATACTGGTGCACAGAGACACTACAGCGAAGCACATGCTGGATAACATGTGTGACTGCGTGACTACAGTCTGATAAATAGCTGATAAGAACGGTGCTCGTGTTAGGAGACCAGGAGGGAAACGACTGTTCTGACCTCTGATGGAGGCTGTTGTGTTCAAAGGCAGTTAGTAAAAGTTCTCTTTGTTCATCCAGCTGCTCTGTGAGGTCAGAGTGTGATTACTCAGAGTCCAATAAAGACATGAAACGTACCTGTTACTGTGTTATTAGCTGTTATTGGCTCATTCAGCCTCACTGTGAGAGAAGCTTCACAATCATATTCTTCTGATAAAAGCTGTCCCAGTAAAACCAATAAAGTCCTGTTCCTGTCAGGGCCGGGTCTGGGGAAGCAGGACTCAGGTGTTTTTGTGGTTTTCGCTGTTTTCCACAGGAGAGCCGTGTTTAAGAGTGTGGCTGAGTTCCAGTGGGCGCGGGATCCTTCAGTCTAACTCATCCTAATAATAATTATTGTGAAGACACCTCGCTCGCTGGATGACCTCTGACCTGTGTTTTTGTGTCACCAGGGTTCAGCAGAGTGTTTTTCACGGAGCCACGGTTGGGAGCAGGAGTTTGTTGAAGTTGTGTTTCCACTTGATCACAAACATGTGTGGGATTCAGGAGGAATTGCCACAGAAGTCACAGTGCTGGGATTTAACTGTGTTTTCTCCACTGACTTTAAATGAATCCACTGTCACTCATGAAGTCCTGCATTTTGGCTCCTCCTACAACTCCACAGTCTGCACCGCAGCGTCACAGTTCCTCGTCCTTTTCTTCCATTTTTCTCTGTTTCTGTGATTTTTCCCGTATATAATAAAAGTGATTAATGTGTTTCAAGAATATAGATTTGAAATCACCTCCAGTTTGCGCTGATCCAGGACGTCACAGGTCTTGGACTCAGTTGTGGAGACGATGGTCTGGTAGCGAACACAGATCTTCTCCACGCCCTCCACCTGAAACACACCTGAGCTCAGTTTGAATCGTCTCATTTCTGTCACACTGAAATGGAAGAACTGCAAAATAGACTTTGGACACCATTAATAAATAATAAAAGGAGGAAATACGTTTATACAGAATCATTACAAATGTCCATTCATCACTGTAGCTTTGCACTGACTTCAATTCGATCATTTTTATATTATAAACGTCTTATTATCATTATTATTGTGCATTGATGGATATCTGATGGAGTCACTCGTTTCTAATCTGACAATCATCCACCTTCATGCTCTGCAGAGCAGCCAGGCTCTCCAGCGTGGACGCCATGTCGGCCATCTTCTCCAGACGGCGGCAGAAAGAGTCAAACTTCCCGAAGATGTAGTTCTCACTGAAAACACGCACACACGTGTGTAAAGGTTAGCGTGACGCCGCTGACACGCTCTGACTCAGAGTCAGTTACTGATCACCTGAAGTCAAACTGTCTGTTCTCAGGGTTTCCTCTCAGTTTGTCTCTGACGCTGTGGAAGCTTCGCTGATACACAGCATTCAGATTACAGCAGTCAGAGACTCTCTGCAGCAGCACCGGCCTGACACACACACACACACACAGACACACACACACACACACACACACACACACACACACACACACACACGTTGCTGAGTCCATTTGTTAGTCTGAGTCTAAACTCTGTGATGATCTGAAGTTTCAGTCTAACGTCAGTTTCAGGTGTGCTGCGGTACCTGCTGTGCTCCCAGACTCGCCTCACGCCCTGCAGCAGGTAGCTCCTGCAGGTGCTGATCATCTGGTTGGTGACCTTGAGCAGCAGTGAGCTCGTCCTCTCTGAGGTGTTGTAGTACTGGGACACCACGTGGATCATCTTGATGCCGTTCATCAGACTGGGAATGTGCTCCAGCATCCTGGTCTGTGGGGCCGGGAGAAAAGGAAGACGGAGGATGAGAGGCGGTTTGTCCGGTGACTGATACGAGCTTCAGTGTGAGGAACAAACTGCTGACACAGCAGGAACAGACAGCAGCCTCATTACTGACATGTAGACATCAAATAAATGCACATTCAGGCTGAGCTGGAGAATCCTGTATCCACCAAATCTGATCCAGTAACAAGAAAACGGTTTGTCATCAGACCCGATGCAAAAGAAGAAATAATAAAAACCATTCAAAAAGAAGCTGGTGGAGGTGAAACACCCGACTCATCATCACAAACGGACAAATTCACCATCACAGAACATCCAAAAAAGATGAATGAGAGAAATACTGCTGATAAATCAGAGCTGGAACATCTCAGACTGAGCTGTGATCCTGATCAAACCTGTTTGTCTCTGTGATCTTTTTAAACTTTTTTAAAAGTCTGAAACTGAGAAAAGAAAAGAAGTCTTTAGTTTTGAAACAGTCACTTTAATTCTTTCTTCTTCTTAAGTTACAGGCCTTTGTCTCAGCTGTGATTTGTGACTACAGCCTCTCTGTGACGATGTCTTCACTGTTTTCTGTTCCTCACAATCATGAAGGACTCAAACAGACGCTTTTATACAGAAAGACATGAAGAGTGTTTTTCTCACAGGAGTGGATTTTTCCACAGATCCAAAGAACTTGTTGAGGGTGGAAAGATACTTGACGTTGTCCTTCGCCTCGTTGGCCACCACAGTGATGTCTCTGTCCTGGTAAATCAATAAATCGATCAGTGATGACGTCAGCGTCGTCGAGACAACAGCTGTGAACTGAACAGGAAATAAACTGCTGACCAGATCTCTCCAGGCACGCAGGCAGCGAGACTGAGCCACCTGCAGGACCCCCAGAGTCCTCCTCACCTGAGAGCCCTTCACCTCCTCCAGCAGACTGACACACACACACACACACACACACACACACACACACACACACACACACACACACACACACACACAGTTACAGCTGTTCAAAGGCTGTTTGCTTGTATTCGTGTCAGTGTTGATGTCGTACTTGCACATAAACTCTACATTGGACTCTGATGTGTCGCTCCGTACCTGCCACCTACTGGTCAGCCAGTGTAAGTGCACAAAACATTTCTTCAAACCAAGATGGAAAAATACGTTTAAAAAAATGAAGTTCAAAAATCTTTTTTCATCCCTAAAGATGAATAAAAATACTAAAGAAAGAATCCTGATTGATGTCGTCATAATTCATGCATGAAAGGGTTAAAAACTATTAAACAAACAAACAAACACGTGAATATTTTGGAACATTTCGACTTCGAAGAGCAGAAAGAGAAAGAACAGAAAGTTATATTGTGTAAAAGTGGTTTTGTCCTGAAGTCTCAGAGTGGAGACTAAACTGTTGCAGGTCTGAGGAGCTTCTGTCCACAGACGTCAGATCATGTTTGATAAACGGAGTTTAAAGTGAGATCCAGCTGAGAGGACGCGTCTACCTGTTGAAGGTCACCGTGCAGCTCTTCCAGTGCTCCAGCTCGGCCGACGGCCCGGCGTCGTCGGCCTCTTTCCTCATCTGCTCGCTCTCCGTCAGCACCTGCTTGATTTGATTGGTCCACAGGGTCAACGCCTCCTCCAGACGCTCCACCAGCTCACTGTTATTGGCTGAGAGCGAAACACACGAGTTCCTCTGAACACACGTGAACACGGACTCATTATTTCAAAGAAGCCATCGTCTCCGGTCAGATGCTTCCTTCAGCTTCCACAGATAAACTGGTTTGATTTACCTGAGAGCTGATTTTTAAAGCTTTAAACGATGTTTCCTGTATTTCCAACAGTCTTATTGTTTGTGTGAGATGTGAACAGCTTGAGCTTCATACCTGCTGCTCTGTAGTCTGCAGGGCTGCTCAGCTGGCTGATGGCGTCAGGAAGCTCCATGTGCTGCAGCTGGAACTTTCTCTCCATGTTCAGTCGGGCTGAGCTCAGATTACTGACGAACTGATCCACCGAGGACAGGAAGGACCGGACGTGTGGACACGAGGCGCCGTCCTGCACAGAGCCCCACGACTGGGCACAGGGTCAAAGGTCAGCAATAACAACAAAGGTTAATGTGTTTCCTGTTTCACCTTTTACCTTATTCACAGCCAAAAGCATCAGGAGGAGCACTGCACACAAATAAGACTTTTCATGGATCATTATGTAACAGCTGCCCTACAGTCAAACCCCACAAAGAGAAACCAGCAGCTACAGATAAGCCCAAGGTGTGGCCTCCAGTAACACTGTGAGGAACCTTGGAGTCATGTTTGACCAGGACATGTCCTTCAACGCACATATTAAACGAATATGTAAGACTGCTTTCTTCCATTTGTGCAACATCTCTAAAGTTACGTAACCCGGGTTAAAAAGATGCATAAATAGTAAAATAAGAGTGAAGTCTTAGAATATAAATATCAAAGAGTAAAGTTCATTTATTTACATTTTCTTGTTTATTAAAAAGATCAAAGTTCATGTCAACTGATTAAAAACATGTTTGCATTGTTTAGAATAAGTTATCTTTGTTTTATTGTGAATTGCTTGTGAGAACTGTAATCTCCTACGGGGATATGGTCTGTGAAGGTAACACAGGGTGGAGAAGGAAAAAGAGAGCGCGAGGAGAGAGGGCGGTGGCGCGTGAGTTACACGGAGCATCCGGAGAAGTTAGCTTGTTTTTATCTACTAGTAGTAAGTGTGTTGTGACTTTTCGGACAGATAAGTCACAGTGTCGGTAAGCTAGTGACACAACACGTAAAGTTTCAGCGTGAGTCTGGACTGTGTGCTTTGTTTCTTGCTGCCGTGCACGCATTGAGTTAAAGTGAGGCTAACCCAGCCGTTCGCTAATAAGGACTACTGTAGGCTGCTGTTTCGCTAAAGTTGTGGAGCCTAACAGGCTGCAGAGGATCGTTAGCGAACTGGATAACGACGGACACACCCCAGATAGTCACTCAGAGTACCTCTGGCAACGTGGGAAGCTAAAACAGGTAGCAGGTGGAGCAGGTGGAGATCACGGACCTTCCTCATCTTTGTGCTGCTGCATTCAGAGCGGAGTGTTTCTGAAGGAGCTGAAGACAACCTGTTGCCTGGATTAATCTGGTAGGAATTGCACGTTTCACAAGGTACTGAGTTTGTTTATTTATGTTTTGCTCGTTGAGTGAAGAACTTCCGGTTGGGAGATCTTTTGGATTTACACTGGAGCAATACAGGCCTGCAGCGTAGGGTTTATCTCTGCCGGCTTTAGGTTTAGTTTGGGACTATAATTGTTTTATCACTGGTGGTTTACACTGTATATGTGGAGATCCTGTGTACAGTGGGTAAATTGCTGTGTGCGTTTTTTGGTTTTATTAGTTTGTTTTCATTGTTTGGTAAATTAAAGGAGGGTTGCAAGGCTCTACTTTACATGGTGTATGACATGATTTACTGCACTATAGACACTAGTGTTCATTTCTGCGTGTAGTGCTACTGTTAAGGAATAAGCTTCATTGATCCCAGAAACAAGAGATTAATTTAAAAACTATCGTACGAGAGTACACTAGGAAAAGAACCCAAAGCCCATTTATTTAATGGTATTGAGTAAATGAGGGCTACAGTTAGAAATATCCTGTCTCAGAGTGACGCTGAAAAACTAGTTCATGCATTTATTACTTCCAGGCTGGACGACTGTAATTCATTATTATCAGGAAGTTCTAAAAACTCGCTGAAAAGCCTTCAGCTGATCCAAAATGCTGCAGCAAGAGTCCTGACAGGGACTAGAAACAGCAGATTTCTCCTACACTAGCTTCTCTTCACAGGATTGACCCCTCATGGCTGCCCCTCCCTCCCCTTTCTTTGCTTTCAGTCTCTTCCTGTTTAAAGAGAGTTCTTCCTTCCCACCATCAACAAAGTCTTCATATATGGCGTCATGTGATCACTGGAAGCTTAAAACATCTCCCTTCTTGTGCTCAGTGAAAGCCTGAATGGATGGAGGTGTTTTACCTGCTGCGACCTGAGAGCAGGTAACATGATGTGAGTCAGCAGAGTTTCCAGACTGTTCAGGACGCCGCCGGCGCCGCTGCAGTCCAACACGCCAAAGTTCACTTCCTGGAAACATCAGGTTGCACCAGAAGATTAGAATGATTGGCTGCATCCACGTCACAGTCAACCAATGAGGTCTGTGCAGTTTGTTAAAGTTGCAGGTGAGGAGGTGACCCAGACCAGTTACTGACCTGCTGCACGTTAGCGGTGGTTATGGCCTTCTCAGTGGTTCTCAGGAAGAACAGACATTTCCCCAGTAAAGGCTGGAAACACAGAACATGATGGAGTTCAGGTTCCTTTAACGTGACGCAGACAGAGCACTTCCTCTGCACTCTGTCACCAGAGTTCACCATGCAAAGGAAAACCTTTCATGGGCTTTAAAGACGGGGAGAGCTCTGCAGGCTGCTCGTTACCAGTGATGGGAGTAACGGCGCTACTTTTTTCAGTAACGAGTAATCTAATTACTACTCCTATCGCTACAACGCCGTTACAGTTACTAACAAGAAAATATGGTCTGTTACTATGTTTCAACAAACAGACGGTTGAAGCTGTGTTCAGCTTCCAGCAGCTTATATCAGCTGCAGGAAGTAGCTGTAAGTAATCTGGACGCTGCAGCTTTAAGCAGCTGTGCTCCTGCAGACAGACCATCACTTTTTGGCACAACAGCTGGAGCTCAGGGGGCAAAACAATGGCACGAGTGCTGCTGTTTGACTGAGGAAGAATAAAGGAGTCGTGGTCAATCACATGACCACTTACAGACAAAGCAACAAGGTGACATATACCAGTTTATAAACTGTGTTGATGGGCCAGTGAAACCAGAGTCATGATAAACAATATAAACGTGTTTGTTCCTCAATAGTTTCATGTTGACTGTCTGAGGACAGCAGCGAGACCTCTCTGCTTATGAGCTGCTGTCAGGCCTGCAGCTATCAGGCTGTCATCTTCTCCTTTATACTGGACACAAATGATTATTTTGGAGTCGCACAAATAATTTGTGGCGTCTTATTGAAGAACAGCTGATTGTTCTGGAAATAGTTTAATGGTTATTAAAAAAAAGGTAAATGGCTGCAAATAACTTTGTTGTTTGCAAAACTTGTGCATAATTTTCACATTTATATTTAAAGTTATGAAAATGATTCGTTCAACATGTTCGTGGTTGTTACAGTAAAAATAACTTTTTATGTTTTCTGTCTGATTTTAGATCAGTTGTGTTAACACAGTTTGTCAAAATGAAAACATACGTGTAGATTCAGACACGTGAGGTTGTGCTGAAAACAATGAGACCCAACAAGGCAAAGTAAATAGTTTTTAAAGGTAAATGTGGAGGAAACATCAGCAGCTGTCACGGCTGGGGCAGCAGTCGTGCGGTGGAATGAACGAGGACCCGAGATGCAGACGGCGGTGGAGATGCGAGTGGAGATTTATTTACAGTGACAATAACAAAGGTGAGGAAAGAAGCGAACATCAAGCTAAACTGGGACAAACTAACAGACAAAGCAGGAAACATGAGGGCAGCAGGGAAACACAGAGATGACACGAAGAAGGCAGAGAGACGTGGAGACACACCGAGTCATGCAGACACACACTATAAATACACAGCAGGTAATGAGGGGATGACACACAGGAGGGGAGCACAGCTGAACCACAAGACGACACACAAACCTTCAAAGTAAAACAGGAAACACACAGACTGTTTTCCAACACAAGGACAGGAACAGAGCACAGAGGACAGACACAGGCAGGGCTGAGGAAACACGAAGCACTAAACATAAGAACCAAACCCTAAGAACGAACACAGACTCAGAATAAACAGCAAACACAAGATGAAACCAAAAGGAAACACAAAACGCTGCGACCCAGGACGCTGACAAAAGGAGTTCACGATGGCCGATTATACCCTGGAGCCCAGAGGCTACTTTTAAAGTAACACAATAGTTACTTTTCAAGTAATTAATTACATCTACAACCTTGTAGCTCAGTTACTAAGTTACTTTTTTGAAGAAGTAATTAGTAACTATAATTAATGACTTAATGAATGTTTAATGACTGTTTGAAAGTAACTGGCCCAGCACTGGATATGAGCGAGTTTCCCAGCTGATGCAAACTGGGAAGCTTCTCCTGTTTGAAGTGGATCTATTCAGCTTTTATTTCCTGATCATTTGAAGCATCAACAACGTTTCTAAAAACAAGCAGCAGTTTGTCATCATTCATAAACTCTGACGTCACAGGAGTGTTTTTATTCCTGTGCCATGTTTGAACGTTTCTGCATATCAGAGCTGCCAACACGGCACCGACTCAGGCTGGAACTGACTTTAAATGCTTCATCATTCATGATCCTGTTAGAACCACATCCAGGGGAAGTGTTATTAGCATGTAGCCTGTAGCTCATGTTGCTGCTCCTCCATGTTTGTAGTCCTTTTTTCTGTGAATAAGTGTTTGTGGAGCTCCTCAGACTTCGGCCTCTCGACCTCCTGATGTTCAGCCTGCAGCTGTCAGTCATCCAGTGTTTGCTCAAAGACTTTAATCACCTCGTTAACCAAACAAAGCAGCACAGTTTGATCCATGGAAACACAAACACGCTCAGGCTCATCGTCTCTGAACAGGACGATGATGAATCGTAGGCTCGGGATTGTTTGGAGCTTAAAGAGAAATCAGATACATCAGAACACAAAAACCCCGAGAGGTGGATCAATGTGACGTCACACAGCTCTGAGTCCTCGAGTCTGATCCAGGCTCGTGCTTTAAGACATGTTTCTGTGTAACAGCTCAGGTGTGTTCAGGACATTTGATTGGAAGAAGCCGTCTGTGGATAAATGCTGCTCTCCACCTCAGCTGTCAGGTTTACCCAGAGAACGGCCGTCCTGACTTCCAGCAGCCCCACGGTCCTCGTTTCTAATAAACTGGCATCACTGAAACGAACTGTCTGCCTCGCTGTTCAATAATCTGCTCTTTGCCAATTTCCCAGCAGAACCTTCCACTCATATCAGCATTTTTCTGTGATTCTCACATTAACGAAGCATAAAAAGCTGAAGCCAACCTCAGAGTTCCCCGTAGTGAGGAAGAGTTTCCTCTGAGCCACAGCTGAGTTTGATGCGTCCACAAAGGAAGACTGACGGGAGGACGGACTCTGGGAGAAAGGCAGATATTAAAAGATATGAATACAAAGTACGGTGCAACAACCAGCAGATTATGAAGAGCGGTCAGACCTTCATGTGTCCGTCATTGAAATGTGGTCAAAGTTACCTGTTTGACATCCTGATAGAAGAAAATCAGCTTCTTGGATCCGTTTGCAGCAAAGAATTCATGGATCAGACTGAACTGGAAGAATCAGACATTAATGACTCAAAGGTTCAACTCTGAGGAAGGATCACGTCTCTGAACTTACTCTGTCATCAGAGACGATGGCGTCTTCCACCGCCGCCTCCTCCAGGCTGCCGGCGTCTGCCAGCCTGCTCATCAGGTATTTATGTCGGGCATCCAGAGCTGCCCGCCGTTCCTCCTTCACGGCTCTCGCCTGTTTGGCTACTTCTCTCCTCGCCTCATTGGACAGCAGCATCGTCCTTTTACCAGACACCTGGAGAAACATCAGCTCAGTCTACAGACGCAGAGACCAGTGAGAGCCAAACATCTGCAGGTTTCTGAGGACCACGTTTGACCCTGACTGGAGCATCGATTCTGAGTGCGACGGCCTAAACTGAGCTCCTGCCCCCCCTCCACTGAGACGTTCTCCTGTGATGTGTCATGGGGGGAAGTGTTCCTCACGGTTGGACTCGTGAGAAGTTCAGTCAGTTTATTCAAACTTTAAAACATTTTCAGTGTCTGGATTTCAGCAGAAACTAATGTGAACACAGCACTTTCTGATTGAGTATAAAGGATGAAAGAGTCAGTGATTAGTAACATTGTTGCTGCCTGATGCTGTTGTAGAGCTGTCTGTGGATCCTCACCTTCCTGGAAGCCTTCCCTGGATCGCTCAGATATCATTAACTTGTTTGTGTTCAGTAGGATCAGGTGTTGTGGATGCAGGTCGTAGCTGTGTGAGGCCTGTACAGTCAGCGCTGTGTGAGCGCTGTGTAACGTTAGCTTACACTTCTTTCTGTTGTTATCATCCTTCAGGTTAATGTTGTTTTCATTATGCATCACAGGAAGTGTGGGTGGCTGTTAGCCTCACAGCTCATGGAGAGTTGCTGCTGCTCTGCCTCCTTGTTGATGTTTCTGCTCTTTGTGTTACTTTGTGTTACTTTGTGTTACTTTGTGTCGTGTCTGAAACAAAGTGAGTCCATGTTACTAACTGTAGTCGTCTCTCTGTCTCATGCACAGCTGAATGAAAGTGTTTTTGTACTTTGTGTAATCTGTTGGGTCTTTGAGCCCTTTTTAAACAGCATATGAGCCACATGTATGTGTGTATATGAAAGGTTGTTTGTAATACATCAAACTGTTGCTTATTCTAGAGCTGCTGCTGTGCCTGATTGGTCGACTCGCTCTAAACTGAAGGTTGATTCTTTTGTTTTTTTACATGTTGTCAATAAACCAACTTCTTTCTGATCTGAACGGCGTCTCTGACGTGTCACAGGCCTGTCAGCTTTCTTGGTGCTTGGTACAGTTTTGAGCTTCATGCTCTGGCTGTTGTTGGGTTTTCCTCTCTCATATTAAAGCTTTTGTCCTACATTTGCTCTAAAGTCTAATTCTAATCCCAGCACTGTGTCTGGGTGTGTGATGCTTGTTTCCTGCTCTTTCTCATGAAACAGTCACAACATTCTCAGTCCAACTTTCACTCTTTGCTGCGTTTGCTGCAGCTGCAGTGAACATGGTGCCGTTTGCCTTTAAGAAAGTTGTGCACAAAGGCTTTTTCTCTAGCAGACAGCTGTGTGGCTAAAAGTCAGATCATTTTTTACCACCTCAGTCACACTGGACTGAAACAAGAGTGAAACTAGGAAGAATCAGAGTTTGTCCAGTGACTGCACTGATTGTCTTCATATTCACAAACTGATTCTAAGTAGTTGCATCAGCTAATCACCCGGACACTGAGCGTCCAACACGCTCCCTGAAGGAAACCATTACATCCTCCAAACAATCCCAATCTGTCTCTGAATAACTGGAATTATTCTCTGATTTGTGAATAACTGGAGTTTATCAATGCAGACACGTTGCCAACATGATGAAGTCAGTCTGAGTCGCATCTCTTTGGCGAACTTAACTCAAGTGGTTGCCGACTATTCTGGTTCTATTGCCATATAACAGCAGGGCTGCTGAGCACCTCTGTCACTCTGCACTTATGTTCCCAGTTCTCTTTTGTGGAGGAATTTTCCAGGAATTCCTGGGACCAGCTTTCCATGAGAGACCCGATCAGGAGCGCCTGTCCTGGACACTCCCAGCATCACAGGGACTCACAAACCCGTCTACCACAGTGAGAAGCCTGATCGTCACAGGCCCACATGTAGCTTTAGATCACACGTGTGCACTTCCTGTGGTCACTGCTGGAACTCTAGACTCACCGAGGGGCCAGTGGTTGGTGAGGCAGCAGCAGCTGAAGTCATGTGACTAATGGCTCTCAGCTTCTGTCCTCCTATTGGCCGGTGTCCTTCACCTGTCACACCTGGTCCAGAAAGAGTGAGAATGTTCAGAGCTTTAATGGAAAAGAATATTATTCCATATAAAAGGCCTGTAACAAGTATTGTAGTGTCAATCAGGATGAAGTCCATCATGAAGACTTCAGAGTGCTTCAGACAGTCGGTGTTTCATCCACAGAGCCTCCAGTCTGCATATCAAAGGATCCTGAGGAACGACAGTGAACCCGAGTTCCCCTCATTACATTCATGTGTGTGACTGTGAGGAAAAGGTGATTGTATGAACGTGTGTGAGCGAGTGAATGAGGCTTGTATCAGAGTGGAGATAATGTCAGCGGCACAAGCTGGACGCTGCAGGTGTCACATGTGAATCTGTGCATCAGTGTCTGCACCTTTGTGGAGGTGAAGCTCAGGAGGTTTGGATTTGTTCAAAGCTCTGTCTGCTCCATCTTTCTTTCCCTCAGGCCTCTCCAGATCAGGAAGGAGGTCCTGTTCTCCTTCTCCTTCCTGGACTTCTGGATCCAGGGAAGGATCAAAGTCTCTCAGCCCAGCATCAGAGCTTCTGGCTGGGGGAGGACTGGAAGTTTCAGCTGGAGGCTGAGAGCCTGGATCTGCCATCTGAGTCACAATTCAAATATTCTCAGTAATTTTTAAAGCTCATTCATTTGGACCGAGTGTGGGACAGCAGCACATCTGCACTGCTTCAGCTGGACCTCTAACAGCACTTTGTAAATGTTGGACTGTTTGATCTTTCAGCTGCTTCATGAAGCTGCAGATCTTTTCATTGGGTAACAGTTCTGACTGCAGCATGCGCTGCTCTTAAACCTGCAGCTATAGTTGTGCATTAATAACCGTCACAGATGTCCAGGTTACCCCTGCTGTGCGCTCTGATGCACATGTGCTGAACTCCTTTATTCACACAGCCACGTGTTTCTCACCTGCTACCAATGAAAGCTGCTAGTTTTTAAATAAGAAGAGATTTTACACAAAGCTTTTTCTCCTTTTAATGTTTAATATAAACATTTCATTTCAATAATTTCCTTTTTTGACTGATGGTGTCATCTTTCTGTGAAACTGTGCTGCCATCATCTATCCATAAGACCACAGATAAAGATAAATGTGGTGTTAATAAAGCTCCCAAATAAAAACAAGACTCAGTAATAATAATGAGACGATGTTTCATCAGATCAGAAACCAGCAGGGTTATAATACCTGTGCTGACTCACCTGTGTGCGTCTGTCTGAGGACGAGTCTCTGATACTCTGGGACCAACCAGTGAAGTCAGACTAACAGTGGAAACAGGAAGTGAATGAAAGTTTGACTGTCTCCATGGTAACCCAGGCTGGGGGATTGTGTGTGTTTCTTAGTGACTCTGTAACCAAACACACAACAAAGCTGCCTCCTCTGTGGGTGTTAATTCATTTATTTCAGCCACTGAAATCATTTCCAATGATGTCGAAGATTCAAAAAGACATAAAAATACACAGTATATATATTTATATATATGTATACAAATAAAACACTGAAAAAGGTCAAACAACAACATTTTTAAGTTATCTAAGTGACTTACAGTGGGGCAAAAAAGTATTTAGTCAGCCACTGATTGTGCAAGTTCCCCCACCTAAAATGATGACAGAGGTCAGTAATTTGCACCAGAGGTACACTTCAACTGTGAGAGACAGAATGTGAAAGAAAAATCCATGAATCCACATGGTAGGATTTGTAAAGAATTTATTGGTAAATCAGGGTGGAAAATAAGTATTTGGTCAATAAGAAAAATACAACTCAATACTTTGTAACATAACCTTTGTTGGCAATAACAGAGGTCAAACGTTTACTATAGGTCTTTACCAGGTTTGCACACACAGTAGCTGGTATTTTGGCCCATTCCTCCATGCAGATCTTCTCGAGAGCAGTGATGTTTTGGGGCTGTCGCCGAGCAACACGGACTTTCAACTCCCGCCACAGATTTTCTATGGGGTTGAGGTCTGGAGACTGGCTAGGCCACTCCAGGACTTTCAAATGCTTCTTACGGAGCCACTCCTTTGTTGCCCGGGCGGTGTGTTTTGGATCATTGTCATGTTGGAAGACCCAGCCTCGTTTCATCTTCAAAGTTCTCACTGATGGAAGGAGGTTTTGGCTCAAAATCTCACGATACATGGCCCCATTCATTCTGTCCTTAACACGGATCAGTCGTCCTGTCCCCTTGGCAGAAAAACAGCCCCATAGCATGATGTTTCCACCCCCATGCTTCACAGTAGGTATGGTGTTCTTGGGATGCAACTCAGTATTCTTCTTCCTCCAAACACGACGAGTTGAGTTTATACCAAAAAGTTCTACTTTGGTTTCATCTGACCACATGACATTCTCCCAATCCTCTGCTGTATCATCCATGTGCTCTCTGGCAAACTTCAGACGGGCCTGGACATGCACTGGCTTCAGCAGTGGAACACGTCTGGCACTGCGGGATTTGATTCCCTGCCGTTGTAGTGTGTTACTGATGGTGACCTTTGTTACTTTGGTCCCAGCTCTCTGCAGGTCATTCACCAGGTCCCCCCGTGTGGTTCTGGGATCTTTGCTCACCGTTCTCATGATCATTTTGACCCCACGGGATGAGATCTTGCGTGGAGCCCCAGATCGAGGGAGATTATCAGTGGTCTTGTATGTCTTCCATTTTCTGATGATTGCTCCCACAGTTGATTTGTTCACACCAAGCTGCTTGCCTATTGTAGATTCACTCTTCCCAGTCTGGTGCAGGTCTACAATACTTTTCCTGGTGTCCTTCGAAAGCTCTTTGGTCTTGGCCATGGCGGAGTTTGGAGTCTGACTGTTTGAGGCTGTGGACAGGTGTCTTTTATACAGATGATGAGTTCAAACAGGTGCCATTCATACAGGTAACGAGTGGGGGACAGAAAAGCTTCTTACAGAAGACGTTACAGGTCTGTGAGAGCCAGAGATTTTCCTTGTTTGAGGTGACCAAATACTTATTTTCCACCCTAATTTACCAATAAATTCTTTACAAATCCTACCATGTGGATTCATGGATTTTTTTTCACATTCTGTCTCTCACAGTTGAAGTGTACCTCTGGTGCAAATTACTGACCTCTGTCATCATTTTAAGTGGGGGAACTTGCACAATCGGTGGCTGACTAAATACTTTTTTGCCCCACTGTATATGGTTGTTGAAGAAGGCGTATTAAAGAACCACCGTGGATTATCGATACCAGCGTGGGTGTGTGTTCTTCCGACTAGCCTGCTAGGTGTTTTGCCGCCTCCTCTCCACCACGCAACACAACCCAACATTACAACGTCTCCAAAAACGTCGGAGCACTTTTGCAAATGTGTGATGTCTTGACAAACCGAGCAGATATTTGAAGTTTACACTCCTACATTCTCAAACAGGAGCCCCAGCAGAGATGGATGGCTGGCGCGGCTCTCCGGAGCCCCCAGTTGGAGCAGATGAAGGGCCAGCAGGTGTGGAGACCCCTGGCTGAGGCAGCTGAAGCTGTGGGTGGCTGTCAGCCAGCTCAGGATGCCTTTTGGGCTGCAGCAGCATAAACTCCTCAGCAGCCTGGGTAAGCTTGCGTGAGCTCTCTGTGGAGGCTGTTGCAGCTGACTCACCCGAGCGGTGCAAACTTAGTTACCTTCAAGGCTCCAGAGTCAGCTGAGGTCAGCAGCTCAGCCTCTGGGGAGGTTACAATCCCTGGAACAGCCAGGTCTCTACAACCAGAAACAGTCTTTGCATGTGCAGCTTCAGAACCAGACTTGAAGTTCCAGTTAGTGTCCGATGTCCCAGAAACACTCAGGTGCTCACTGAGCAATCTCCTGAGGCCAACACTCAGAAAGTCAAACAGTCTTTGAGCCTTTGTGGGAACATTTATCGTCTGTGCTGGAAAGGTGGAAACATCTGGGAGATGCAGCCTTAATACACTGGGTTTCACACGTCCTTGGAGGCAGCTCACTAAACTCAGGGATGCAGACAAAAGCAGCACTTGCAGGAACACAATGTGTCCTCTCACAATGAGCTTGGAAGCAGAAACTGAGTTTTCCTCACTGACTGTTTTAGACAGTATTGTGGGAGCAACACAAACAGCAGCTTCAGCTGGAAACACACAGTTTAGTGTCTTTGCTGCTCGCTTTAAGTCACAATAAACAGGAAACTCATTGTGTCTCGTGTCAGAATCACTCATATACAGGAAAGGAAGAGGCGGAGCTTATTTCCTGCAGGGAGAGTTAGCAGTCTGTCTTTCTCATTTCTGACTCCTAAAGAGCTGAAAAACACAGGCTGTTATTGGCTGGCTGACACTGGGATTAATGTCCTTGAAGCCAGCAGTCTTTAATGTCCAGCTTCAGAACGGGCAGGTGAAAAACAGTCCTTTATGTCCTCTGATGTTCAATAAACTGTCCTGATTACTGAGGGAGCAGAGAAAGTGTCTCCATCACTCTCCACAGCTGGATGCTCTGAAATCCTGGAATCCAGCTGTGGAGAGGAGCGCCGGCGGCGTGGACGCAGTTTAGTAATCAGGGAACGGGAGACAGGAGGGAAACACAGCTGGGACCAATTACACACACGAGACAGGAAACAGTAACACAGGACTATCAAAGTAAAACAGGAAATACAGAGTCCAAAGTAAGGAGACGTGGGACACAGTGAAGACACACAAACCAGAACTATAATCACAAAACTCAGAGACATAAAGAGTGAATCAGCTGATTCAGTGTTTGTGACAAAAACATGGATCCTGCTTAATAACTTGTGTTTGTTGGTTTCTGTATTATTTTGTGTATCGCTCTTATGAGCTGTTGTTTTTTCACTGAAATATTATTTAATTGTTTTAAGCTTTTTGTTGACTTTGAAGTGCTTAAGTTGATATTTTTGAACATTTAATTTGTTCGATTATTGTCGAGTGGATAAAACTGTCAAACACAGCTGCTTCCAGCACGGCCGGAGGAGAGGTGGCCGAGCAGACGCACAACACACACAGCTCACAGGTTTGCATTTCTAGATGTTGCAGATGTTGCAGAAATTGACAGTAAAGAACTCAGAGATCCAGCGCTGTCTCCTGCCCCTGATTTATACACCACAACACAACGACAGGCGTAACTCACACAAACGGGCAACATGAGGCTCAGATGCTTTGGACATGTTCACATATACTGGACACAGAATGATGAAGATGGAGCTGCAGGAAGGAGGAAAAGAGGGAAACAGAAAAGATTCACAGATGTGGTGAAAAAGGACACGACAGCTTCTGTTTGTTTGTTTGGTTTTTCTTTATTTGGTAAAGATTCAGAAATAAAGAGAAGATCACATGTTTGAATATAATATTAATGTTCTGTAATACACAAGTTGTAAAATCTTTCCAGAGTGAGACAGAGACTGTGCAGAGACTGTAGAAGGACAGAGCAGCAGCAGAGCAGTCCAGATACACTGATGATCCTGTCAGATCTTCCTGACAGGAAGACCAGGTCTTCCTTGGTCTCTTGTGTTCTGGGGGCCTCTGGATGTCTGGAGTTTTGATCTCCTCCATACCTGCTTCATGCCCTGGAGGACGGGGCTGTGGCCCCCCCACACCCTCTAGCAGATCATTACATGAAGGAACCTTTTAAAAAAACAAAAAACAAGCGCGTCCATGCTCACAGGTGTACACACGGGTGATCACACCCACAAACTACACCCTTTTTGGCTCCTACCTCAAAGCACACTGTGTTCTGTTGATCTTATGTGCTGCACAATAATGTTTAACATTTAGTATTTACTGTCATATTCCCATATATCATTGTGATGTTGTTTATTCTATTACTCTTGTTCTCTTCTGCTTGTTTTCTTTTTTCTTTCTCAGCAGGTGATCCAGGTGATTGATATATGCATTTTTTTTTTCTCTACCCGTTCTGTTGGTTTTTGTTTTTTGCCCTTCTCCCCCGTCCCTCTTCTCAGCTGTTTCTCTTTCCCTCTTTCTTTCTCCCCTTCTTTCCTCCAGTCAAGTCTGTCCCGTATTCAGTAAGTGAAAATAAAATAAACAATAAAAGGTGAATCAAATGGACCATTACGGCAAGGCTGGGATGGTCAGTTTGGTAAAGTAAATCCGTTGGGCATCTTTCTTTGCCTTTAGACAACAATTCTGATGCAAAAGAGCCAAACGGGACAGGCCAAAAAAAAAAAAAAAAAAAAAAAAGATGATCCTGTCAGATCCAGAGGGACACACAGGGATGATGCTGGACTCTACATTGTGTCTGACAGTGGAGCTGTTCTCAGAGCAGTTCACTCTGCAGCACTGACAGTCATCTGCACTTCATTCCTCTGTCAGTCACTGCTGGATGAAGCTCTCCTCTCCACCTCCCAGTAACATGGCCCAGTCAGAGCGTCTCTACACACAAGCTGCTGCTGCTTCAACCTCTCTGGATCATCAGGACACAGCTGCTCCTCTCAGCACACACACCGTCCTGTTTACCATCATCGCCACCTGCAGAGAGAAGAAGGAAGAGCAGAGGAGATAAACGAGTGTTTCCAGAGACTCTTCATCAGCTGTCAGTCAGTGATGCAGCACATCCAGTATAAAGAGCAGCAGGGACGTCAGTGCTGGGACTGTACTAGGACTCATTGTTGCTTCACTTTCTCTAATCTTTGGATTTTTATTGAAGTTGATGAAGATGTTTTTCCCTCCTAGTTTGAGTTTGGACTTTCATTCATTAGAAGAACCTTGGTGTGTCCACTCTGAGCTCTGTAGGAACCCCAACAACAAGCCCAACAATCCAGATGGACGGTTCCAGCTGTTAACTGGAGGAACTCCATCCAAACATCTGCTCTCACTAAATTCTTCCTCACCTACAGACTGTGATCTTCACTGCTTTAAACCTGGAAATGAATGCAGTCATTGGTCTGCGTGCGGCTTTGTTCAGAGAGCTGATTGGCTGTTGACAGCGTTTGATCAGAGCGTGTCAGCCGTTACTATGGTGACCATAAAGGTGAGAAACAGGAAGTGTTTGTGTCCAATCCTGAAGCCTGTCACCGTTCTCCTCTCACAGCTTCACTGAGAAGCTGCAGCTTTACAGGAAACACTGGATCTTTGTTTCATACTGACTGTGTTTAGTACAATACTGCTGAAAGCATCACCCACTCACTCCATCACTCTACTGACCACAGAGACTCCAGTCTGTAGTCTGGACTCTGTTGAAGATCAGACAGCTGCTTCACATCTGGATCCTTCAGGTTGTTTCCCCACAGGTTCAGCTCTCTCAGATGGGAGGGGTTGGACTTCAGTGCTGCTGCCAGATAATCACAGCTGATCTCTGACAAACCACAGTCCATCAATCTGTATAAAGAATGAAAGATGTAAGTTTATTAGACAAAGTGCTTGAAATCATTCAGTGTTTCATCATCTGTTCAGAGCTGAAGAAGGTTCAGAATGTAGAAGTTTAGAAAATGGAAACTCCAAACAGCTGAAGCCAACAGGAAGCAGCTTCAAACAGGAAACTGTGCAGAGTTTCAGACTATATGTCCTGATGCAGCCAGTTGGATTTTGGAGATTTGAATCTCTGTTCTGTGACTAAGTCCTTGAATCATTTCTTCCAGTTGGTCCAACAAGACAGACTAAGTGTTGGACATGTGTTGTGGCTCCATCAGGGGAGCTTCTAAATGTGATGTGATGGCCCCTCTGGGTCTGTCAGGTCACAGCACTGAAGAGAGCTCAAACTGGGCACACACTTGTTCCAGTCTGGACCAAAGACTCTATACTGGGACTGAGGGACTGCTTTGACTGCTCCCACTGGGACTTTTTAAAGGCTCATGTTCTCACTTAGATCATCGATTTCTACTGAGATTTCTTTCTGGGGAAAATGGGGATTACTTTGGAAACAGGAAGTATTTTCCCCAATAAGCAGCCCTGGATTAGTAAATCACTCCAACATGTTCTCAGGCAGAAGAAGCTGTCTTGTTATGAGGGAGAGAAGAAAAAGATTGAGGCACAGAAACCTGTTGAAAGAGAGATAAAGCAGCTAAAATCAGGTGTAAAAGTAAAGCAGAGGATGAGCTGAATAAAGGACACTCAAGGCTGGCTTGGAAAGGAATGAAGTCCATGGTGGGGATGCAGAACAAGGAGCAAAGATGAATGTGATGCTGAATCAGCAGAAGACTTGGACTCATTTGATTCCAGCTTTGACATCATTGATTTCAATGAAGAGCTTTGTGATTGTAGCAAAGGGCTGGTAGCTCTGAGAGTCCCACTGATGAGGTGTTTGTGTGGAAATCTCTTAGTGGGACCAAAGAGAGAAAAAGCCCTGGTCCTGATGCTGTGGGAGGGAGATGATTGAAGTGTGCTGTGAGGAACATTTTCCAGTCCTCCTTGGAACAACAGGAAGTTCCCAGCATATGGAAACAAAGGTTAAGTGTCCTCTGGCACTCAGTGATGATGGTGCTGTGGCCCCACCACCTCCACCTCTTTGTAAAGGAACTAACTGTAATCTGAAGCTTCAAATGGAACTAAGACTTCCTCCACTAGGTGGCAGTGTCTGATGAGAAAGTGTTAGTGGAGCTGGCCTGGAGTCAGAAACAGGAAGATGCAGGATTTGGGCTGAAATGGGGAAAAGTGGTTCGCACTAGTGCCTTAAAGCAAGAAGGTTGTAGGTTGAAGCTTGTTGGCCTTTCTGTGGAGGTTGGATGTTCTCCCACAGTCCAATGAAATGCTGCTTAGGTTCATTGGTGCTTCTACATTGGCTGTAGGTGTGGATGTGAGGGAGTGCTTCTCTGTCTCTCTCTGTTGGCCCTGTGATGGACTGCTCACCTGTGCAGGTGGACCACGCCTCTTGCCCTATGACAGCTGGGGCACAGGCTGCAGCCCTGTGAGCCTAAGCTGAATAAACAGTTAGCAAAAATGATCCATAGATGGCCTGAAATCCCCCAGTTAGCAGTTTGGTAGATAGCTATGACATGCTAATCCCATCCAGCAGCTGTATTCTACCTGTAAGCTGATCCCTGCTGAGCCAAAGCACTTCTTCATATACAAATTACAACCTTTAATAGAAACCTATTGGTCAGCATCTTATTAGCCTGCTGTTAGCTTCATTCCACAGAAAACTGAGAGAAACTAACAGAGTTGATAAAGAATAAAGAGAAATGTGCTGATTTAAAGCCTTTGAAGGGCTTCAGATGATCTCTGTCCACTTCTGTCCACTCATTCATTCATGTAAGCTTTCTAATGCAGCTTTGATCTTCACAGTCTGCTTGATGAAACTCATTCTAACCCTGAATGTCAGAGTGTTCCTGCTTCTCTTTCCCATCATTCATGCTGGCAGTGGAGGAGATTTGGATGTTGGACTGTGTTTGGATGATGTGTGTATGTTTGTGTTGGACTGCTGTCTGTAAAGCAAACGCACATTTTGCTTTGGATTTCAGTGTCACAGAGACTTTAAGGTGGAATGAAGAGTTGGAGAGTTTCACAGTGAATCATCCAGTGGAGGATTTTTTTTTCTTCTTTGAAGGTTTGAAATGTGAACATTGTTCTGCTGCAGTCAATGGACTAAACCAGAGAAGAAGAAAACAGACTTTACCATGAAGATCCTCAGTGTGGATCAGTTAAAAAAAGGCCCAGCAGCGTCTCCACTTTCTGAGAGTGCTCAGGAGGAACAACCTGGAGGAGAGGCTGCTGGTGACATTTTACAGAGCCACCATAGAGAGCATCCTAACCTACAGCATAACAACATGGTATGCAGGGTGCTCAGCTGCAGACAGGAAAGTACTGCAGAGGGTCATCAACACAGCCCAGAAGATCACTGGCTGCTCTCTGCCCAGCCTGGAGGTCACTGCAAACTCTCGGTACCTCAGCAGAGCTGGCAATATCATCAAGGACCACTCTCACCCCAGCAACCAACTGTTTGAACTATTACCGTCAGGCCGACGGTACAGGTCACATAAAACCAGGACAAACAGATTCAGGGATAGCTTCTTTCCCAGAGCTATCACCGTAGTAAATAAGCACAAAACAATTGAACCTATTCCATACCGTCACTGTCATTGTATTATGCTGCTATTCATACTGTCATTATATTAATGCTGCTATCCTGTATATATCGTACTTACTACTGTTTGAGTACTTGCGATTGTTTTTTTTGTACTTTTTATATTTTACATTTATATTTATTATTGAATCTTGCACCAAGGGAGTGGCACTCCAATTTCGTTGTACTCTGTACAATGACAATAAAGGCTATTCTATTCTATTCTATTCTATTCTATTCTATCAGCCTGATGTCTGCAGTTTAGTGTCAGCACAACTTTCACATCATATTCATCTCAGCACAACTAAAACATGCTGACTGACCTCAGAGTTTCAAGTTTACATCCTGGGCTCTCCAGGAAACCACACAGATGCTTCACTCCTGGATCCTGCAGCTTGTTGTTGTACAGCTCCAGCTCTCTCAGATGGGAGGGGTTGGACTTCAGTGCTGCTGCCAGATAATCACAGCTGATCTCTGACAAACCACAGCTCACCAATCTGTATAAAGAATGAAAGATGTAAGTTTATTAGACAAAGAGCTTGAAATCATTCAGTGTTTCATCATCTGTTCAGAGCTGAAGAAGGTTCAGAATGTAGAAGTTTAGAAAATGGAAACTCCAAACAGCTGAAGCCAACAGGAAGCAGCTTCAAACAAACACAACAAGAGAAAAAACTGAATGTTTCACATTAAAGTATGTTTCACATTAAAGTCGTACATTTCTCATAAAAACAGGACAAAGACTTGAAAAAGTCGTGTTTTTCCTTCCAGGAACCACATGGCTTCACTTTTAAAGGTGAAGTGTGACAGAAACGGACATATTTGAAGTCCAACACCTTTTTCCAGTCACATTATTAAAGCAGACAAACTACAAGCTCATTTTCATTCCAACAAGTCATCTTCTGACCTGGATTAACAACACTGGTCTCTATGTGCAGCTGGCTGTGAGACCAGTGCTCAGGGAGCGTCTACAAAGGGCAACACTGAAAGAACATCACACACTCATTTGCTTCCAGCACTTTCACACAAACATCTACTGTCATCATTGTCACCAAACTCTGTGGATCCTTTATTGCAAATTCAAATGGGATCAAATGGTCAGACAAAAGAGGGTTATGAGGAAATATGATGAAATGTTGTGTATTAGCAGCAAGTTATTGAATCATTTTCCTCAGAAACCAACAAAATGATTGACAAACATGTTTTTACAAACTCAGTGTTGGACTTGGATCAGCAGGATAAGCTGATGTTTAAAGGCATTTGAGTCTCGCTGTATGAGAGTCCAGTTCTTACTCAATATTTATGGATGATGTTCTTTCAGTGTTGCACTTTGTAGACGCTCCCTGAGCCTCACAGCCAGCTGCACATGGACCAGCTGACATTACCCAGCATTAGAGGCGGCTGTAAAAAATTCATGTTCCCATTTAAATGGTTTTAATTTGAATAAAACGACGTTGATTCATTCAATCCTGAATCGATGTTTAATATAAATGTATTTTGCCAGAATCTCAGGTTAAAGCTCACAAACTATTTCAACAAGCAGCAAACAGCTAAAACAGTAAATGAGAGCAGCTAAACACACAAAGATGGAAACACAGAGCGTGGATCGTTCACTCGACGGCACGTACACGGACACGCCGTCGGGGCTGAAAGTGGACAGCTCACAGATCCTGAAGCTGCAGGTTTCATCTGTCTCCAACCAAAACTGAGTGAAGCAGCAGCAAAAGAAGATCCAAACTCTGCTTCACGTTTGATAAACATGCTCATGAATTCTCTCTGACTTTGGCTGTTCCTGCCTGCACAGCTCTCTCTCTCTCAGTGTACTCCAAGAACAGCTTCAAACATCTGTTTCTGCATCATTCACTGTTTATTAGCCACCAGTCTGCTGTTGTGTTCAGTGCTGTCGGCCTCTGACAGTAAAGCCTCATTTCTGCTGTTCCATGGAAACTTTTTAAAATGATGACAGATTACAAACTCTCAGCTGTGTCTGTAATCAAACCTCTGTAACTTTGCTTCACTTCAGCAGCATCAGCTCATGTTCACATGTTGCTTCATGGTTTGCTTCAGTTGTTGATGGACTGCAGAAGATTTTGAAGGTTATCTGCTATAAAAAGCCAGAAGAGGAAAATCTGCTTCATGTGTTTCTGTTTGATCCTCAGTGACTTTGACACAAAGGCCTCTGCTGTGATGATCACACCTCTGATCAGGTCTCACAGTGTCACAACTGATAAATGATCAGAGTTAGAATATTTCTGACTGTCTGCTGTGTGCCGTGACCTTTGACCTGCTAAAGACAGTCAGCTGTGGATGATTCATTGTTGTGTCTGATACTTAGAACTGTGAGGAAGAAGCTACACAGTTAATCAGGGTCCCCTCTCTCTGAATCAGGAAAGGTGGGCAGGCCGCGTGTGGGCCGCGGGCCATACGTTGAGTCTCACTGTTTGAATGTGAACATTGTTCTGCTGCAGTCAATGGACTAAACCAGAGAAGAAGAAAACAGACTTTACCATGAAGATCCTCAGTGTGGATCAGTATAATATCAGCCTGATGTCTGCAGTTTAGTGTCAGCACAACTTTCACATCATATTCATCTCAGCACAACTAAAACATGCTGACTGACCTCAGAGTTTCAAGTTTACATCCTGGACTCTCCAGGAAACCACACAGATGCTTCACTCCTGGATCCATCAGGTTGTTCTTAGTTGAAGAAGAGGAGGAGTCATTACTCAGGTCCAGCTGTCTCAGATGGGAGGGGTTGGACTTCAGTGCTGCTGCCAGATAATCACAGCTGATCTCTGACAAACCACAGCTCACCAATCTGTATAAAGAATGAAAGATGTAAGTTTATTAGACAAAGTGCTTGAAATCATTCAGTGTTTCATCATCTGTTCAGAGCTGAAGAAGGTTCAGAATGTAGAAGTTTAGAAAATGGAAACTCCAAACAGCTGAAGCCAACAGGAAGCAGCTTCAAACAGGAAACTGTGCAGAGTTTCAGACTATATGTCCTGATGCAGCCAGTTGGATTTTGGAGATTTGAATCTCTGTTCTGTGACTAAGTCCTTGAATCATTTCTTCCAGTTGGTCCAACAAGACAGACTAAGTGTTGGACATGTGTTGTGGCTCCATCAGGGGAGCTTCTAAATGTGATGTGATGGCCCCTCTGGGTCTGTCAGGTCACAGCACTGAAGAGAGCTCAAACTGGGCACACAGTTGTTCCAGTCTGGACCAAAGACTATACTGGGACTGAGGGACTGCTTTGACTGCTCCCACTGGGACTTTTTAAAGGCTCATGTTCTCACTTAGATCATCGATTTCTACTGAGATTTCTTTCTGGGGAAAATGGGGATTACTTTGGAAACAGGAAGTATTTTCCCCAATAAGCAGCCCTGGATTAGTAAATCACTCCAACATGTTCTCAGGCAGAAGAAGCTGTCTTGTTATGAGGGAGAGAAGAAAAAGATTGAGGCACAGAAACCTGTTGAAAGAGAGATAAAGCAGCTAAAATCAGGTGTAAAAGTAAAGCAGAGGATGAGCTGAATAAAGGACACTCAAGGCTGGCTTGGAAAGGAATGAAGTCCATGGTGGGGATGCAGAACAAGGAGCAAAGATGAATGTGATGCTGAATCAGCAGAAGACTTTGACTCATTTGATTCCAGCTTTGACATCATTGATTTCAATGAAGAGCTTTGTGATTGTAGCAAAGGGCTGGTAGCTCTGAGAGTCCCACTGATGAGGTGTTTGTGTGGAAATCTCTTAGTGGGACCAAAGAGAGAAAAAGCCCTGGTCCTGATGCTGTGGGAGGGAGATGATTGAAGTGTGCTGTGAGGAACATTTTCCAGTCCTCTTTGGAACAACAGGAAGTTCCCAGCATATGGAAACAAAGGTTAAGTGTCCTATGGCACTCAGTGATGATGGTGCTGTGGCCCCACCACCTCCACCTCTTTGTAAAGGAACTAACTGTAATCTGAAGCTTCAAATGGAACTAAGACTTCCTCCACTAGGTGGCAGTGTCTGATGAGAAAGTGTTAGTGGAGCTGGCCTGGAGTCAGAAACAGGAAGATGCAGGATTTGGGCTGAAATGGGGAAAAGTGGTTCGCACTAGTGCCTTAAAGCAAGAAGGTTGTAGGTTGAAGCTTGTTGGCCTTTCTGTGGAGGTTGGATGTTCTCCCACAGTCCAATGAAATGCTGCTTAGGTTCATTGGTGCTTCTACATTGGCTGTAGGTGTGGATGTGAGGGAGTGCTTCTCTGTCTCTCTCTGTTGGCCCTGTGATGGACTGCTCACCTGTGCAGGTGGACCACGCCTCTTGCCCTATGACAGCTGGGGCACAGGCTGCAGCCCTGTGAGCCTAAGCTGAATAAACAGTTAGCAAAAATGATCCATAGATGGCCTGAAATCCCCCAGTTAGCAGTTTGGTAGATAGCTATGACATGCTAATCCCATCCAGCAGCTGTATTCTACCTGTAAGCTGATCCCTGCTGAGCCAAAGCACTTCTTCATATACAAATTACAACCTTTAATAGAAACCTATTGGTCAGCATCTTATTAGCCTGCTGTTAGCTTCATTCCACAGAAAACTGAGAGAAACTAACAGAGTTGATAAAGAATAAAGAGAAATGTGCTGATTTAAAGCCTTTGAAGGGCTTCAGATGATCTCTGTCCACTTCTGTCCACTCATTCATTCATGTAAGCTTTCTAATGCAGCTTTGATCTTCACAGTCTGCTTGATGAAACTCATTCTAACCCTGAATGTCAGAGTGTTCCTCCTTCTCTTTCCCATCATTCATGCTGGCAGTGGAGGAGATTTGGATGTTGGACTGTGTTTGGATGATGTGTGTATGTTTGTGTTGGACTGCTGTCTGTAAAGCAAACGCACATTTTGCTTTGGATTTCAGTGTCACACAGACTTTAAGGTGGAATGAAGAGTTTGAGAGTTTCACAGTGAATCATCCAGTGGAGGATTTTTCTTCTTCTTTGAAGATTTGAAATGTGAACATTGTTCTGCTGCAGTCAATGGACTAAAGCAGAGAAGAAGAAAACAGACTTTACCATGAAGATCCTCAGTGTGGATCAGTATAATATCAGCCTGATGTCTGCAGTTTAGTGTCAGCACAACTTTCACATCATATTCATCTCAGCACAACTAAAACATGCTGACTGACCTCAGAGTTTCAAGTTTACATCCTGGACTCTCCAGGAAACCACACAGATGCTTCACTCCTGGATCCTGCAGGTTGTTGTTGTTGCTCAGGTCCAGCTGTCTCAGATGGGAGGGGTTGGACTTCAGTGCTGCTGCCAGATAATCACAGCTGATCTCTGACAAATCACAGTCCTCCAATCTGTATAAAGAATGAAAGATGTAAGTTTATTAGACAAAGTGCTTGAAATCATTCAGTGTTTCATCATCTGTTCAGAGCTGAAGAAGGTTCAGAATGTAGAAGTTTAGAAAATGGAAACTCCAAACAGCTGAAGCCAACAGGAAGCAGCTTCAAACAAACACAACAAGAGAAAAAACTCTGAATGTTTCACATTAAAGTCGAACATTTCTCATAAAAACAGGACAAAGACTTGAAAAAGTCGTGTTTTTCCTTCCAGGAACCACATGGCTTCACTTTTAAAGGTGAAGTGTGACAGAAACGGACATATTTGAAGTCCAACACCTTTTTCCAGTCACATTATTAAAGCAGACAAACTACAAGCTCATTTTCATTGCAACAAGTCATCTTCTGACCTGGACTAACAACACTGGTCTCTATGTGCAGCTGGCTGTGAGACCAGTGCTCAGGGAGCGTCTACAAAGTGCAACACTGAAAGAACATCACACACTCATTTGCTTCCAGCACACAAACATCTACGGTCATTATTCATGTTCCTGCTCCTCTGGATTCACACGGAGCTTCTGGTCGTTATTTACCCGTTGCCATTTTGAACCGTAATATCCATAACTCAGACTGAGCATGCTCAGAGCTGGTTGACCTGACTGTGATCAGTTCCTGGTATATAGCTTATTGTCTAATATGAGCTGATTGTTATTAACTCTTTAAGACCGGTCGGGGCGGGCACGCTCCATTTTGCGTAACTATTTTTAAATCTCTGTAGAACTGGAACCACATAAGCTAGCGCAATAATTTGTTTTGCATATGGAACCGGAGGAGTTGTACTTACATGTTATGCCATCAGCTTGTCCTCGGTCACAGTTTCCTTCCACTTATAGCTTTGCAAATATTGCATCAAAAGCACTTGCAGCAACAAAAGCATAATATGTCAGAAACACGCTTTGCCGATCCGATCAGCTGTTTGCAACACTTCCTAGGTTGGAATAGACGTCAGCGCGAACTATCACGTGTCCGCCATTACCTGCCCGAAACCGGAAGTGACATTTTCGCGGAAAATGTTGTTTTTTAGTCCGCCAGAGCTTATCTTTATATTTTTACATGCTGTAGTGCCATTTTTGGGAGTATTTCAAGTTGCTATACATCAATACAACCATTATAGCCTAAATTTTAATAATATGTATACATTAAGTCCATAGAAACTACATGAATTACAAAAAAGTGCAATAAACTACGTTTTTGTGTTTTTACATATATTTCTAGTTAGAGAAATTCAAGAGGTTTATCCCTCAAAACTGTAAATACAAAAAGTTTCACAAAATAGTTTCCCACCACAGGAAATTTATTTTGAGTGTCTTCATAGTTTCATTTTTGAGATAGACCAATTTTTATATACTGCAGGAAAAACGAAAATAAATATTATACTGCAAATTTGCAAACAAACAGAATGTGCATCAAAATAAACGATTTCCAGCAGTGCAATATGAGTTCTAAGCATCCCAGAAACGACACAGAAAAGCATAAAGTCAAACATGACTTTTAAAAACACCAGTGTAGGTTTATAAGACCCTGAAGGTTAAAAAAAACGCCTAAATTTTCCACGAAAATGACATCACTTCCGGTTTCGGGCAGGTAATGGCGGACACGTGATAGTTCGCGCTGACGTCTATTCCAACCTAGGAAGTGTTGCAAACAGCTGATCGGATCGGCAAAGCGTGTTTCTGACATATTATGCTTTTGTTGCTGCAAGTGCTTTTGATGCAATATTTGCAAAGCTATAAGTGGAAGGAAACCGTGACCGAGGACAAGCTGATGGCATAACATGTAAGTACAACTCCTCCGGTTCCATATGCAACTAAAATTATTGCGCTAGCTTATGTGGTTCCAGTTGTACAGAGATTTAAAAATAGTTATGCACAACGGAGCGTGCCCGCCCCGACCGGTCTTAAAGGATTAAACACAGTGAGCACACACAGAGGCAGACTCTGTCTAAACCCTCAGAACAAAAGCTGTCCACATGTTTCTGTCAGTCCAAATACTTCATGCAGTTTTTGCTGTGATCACTGCCTTCACACTGTTACAGTCAAAGCTGGAAATCATTCACAAGGAAACTTCATATTCACCAACACTCAGTGTGATGTCATCAGGGAATGTCTCCGCCTCCAGCTCACATCAAAGCATACGACTACATGAGCAGCTAGCATTACCCAGCATGCCGTGCAGCAGTGTTAGTTTGTAAATGTGCAATAATTCCTGTTACAAACTGTTTCACAGATTGCTGTGTGTCGTGACCTTTGAACCTTAGAACTGTGAGGAAGAAGCTACACAGTTAATCAGGGTCCCCTCTCTCTGAATCAGGAAAGGTGGGCAGGCCGCGTGTGGGCCGCGGGCCATACGTTGAATATCACTGTTTGAAATGTGAACATTGTTCTGCTGCAGTCAATGGACTAAACCAGAGAAGAAGAAAACAGACTTTACCATGAAGATCCTCAGTGTGGATCAGTATAATATCAGCCTGATGTCTGCAGTTTAGTGTCAGCACAACTTTCACATCATATTCATCTCAGCACAACTAAAACATGCTGACTGACCTCAGAGTTTCAAATCGACAACGTGGACTCTCCAGGAAATCACACAGATGCTTCACTCCTGGATCCTTCAGGTTGCTGTAGGTTCCACTCAGGTCGACTTCTGTGGGATACGAGGGGTTGGACTTCAGCGCTGCTGCCAGATAATCAAGGCCAATATCTGACAAACCACAGTTCTCCAATCTGTATAAAGAATGAAAGATGTAAGTTTATTAGACAAAGTGCTTGAAATCATTCAGTGTTTCATCATCTGTTCAGAGCTGAAGAAGGTTCAGAATGTAGAAGTTTAGAAAATGGAAACTCCAAACAGCTGAAGCCAACAGGAAGCAGCTTCAAACAAACAACAAGAGAAAAAACTCTGAATGTTTCACATTAAAGTCGAACATTTCTCATAAAAACAGGACAAAGACTTGAAAAAGTCGTGTTTTTCCTTCCAGGAACCACATGGCTTCACTTTTAAAGGTGAAGTGTGACAGAAACGGACATATTTGAAGTCCAACACCTTTTTCCAGTCACATTATTAAAGCAGACAAACTACAAGCTCATTTTCATTCCAACAAGTCATCTTCTGACCTGGACTAACAACACTGGTCTCTATGTGCAGCTGGCTGTGAGACCAGTGCTCAGGGAGCGTCTACAAAGTGCAACACTGAAAGAACATCACACACTCATTTGCTTCCAGCACACAAACATCTACGGTCATTATTCATGTTCCTGCTCCTCTGGATTCACACGGAGCCTCTGCTCTTTATTTACCCGTTGCCATGGTGAATTGTAGTATCGAGGCTCCATAACTCAGACTGAGCATGCTCAGAGCAGATTGGCCTGACTCTGATCAGCTGATCTAGAAGAGGAAACTCTGCTATACGTACATTATTACATCTACACCTGAATCTCAACACTCACAAATATATCAACTGTGTTTAATATTTTGGCACGTAGATCATTTATGTGCTTCAGCTCTTCTTACATTTTACCACCAACACGTTTCAAAAGGAGCAGCTTTGACTTTGAAGGCCAGCTGTCTCTGTTTCCTGTTTTCCTTGTTGGATAATGGAACAAGTCGATGCTTCAGTGCGTTGAATCGAGCGTTGAAGAATGAATCCACACGTCAATAAACATTTTCATCAGCACAAGCAGGACAATGAAAGCAGGAAATACCCAAGCTGCCATTTCTCCTTCTACAACTTCAACAACTGCACATGAATTAAACTTCATACACAGACTCACAGTCTCTGGTTGCTCTGAAATCTCACTGACAGCCAATAGAAATAAAGAAAAGTCCAGACTGACAGTCTCTGTGGGGTTAGGCAGTGAACTGCTCACGCTGCGTTCAAGTGCATCACAAACTATCAGAATTGGATCCAACTTTGTGAAGCAGATTTCTTCTCAGCTGCTGTTTTGAACATTTCCTCAGGAACTGTATTAAACTCTGTAAATGAACAGAACTATTTCTACATTTGAAACTATGGATTCATTTTCCCGTTCACTTCTGTACATTAGTGTATAAATGAATGTTAGACTGGGCTCCATGCACACACTTGGTCTCAGCTGCCTTCTTCCTGAGTCATTCCAACAGAGTCCTTTCTCTTCTCCAGCTTCTGTTTGAAATCCTCTCACAGAGCCTGAATCCTGCTTTGCTGTCACGTTTGGGCCTGTGTTGGGCTGCTGTGTGTTCCTCTGCTTTAACACACACCTCACCACAGCAGCTGTGTGGGTCGTCTCTGTAGCAGCCAGATCAGCTTCTGATACATGAACATCATCCTAACTTCACCTTCATTAGCTTTGACATTCATGTCTTTCTTTTCTCTCTGTTTCCACACAAGCTCAAAGTCTCTGCAGCCTGTTTTTATCTGCTATCATCAGATCTTCATCATCCTCATTCACATCCCTCACACACTCTACAGCCTCATCAGCACTGACTTCATCTTCACTGACTGATGGAGCACAACATGAACCTGTGGAGGCTGAGACACTGTCCTGTCAAACATCTCCCCGTCACCACTGCACTTCTGTCAGCCTTTAAATGAACCCTGCTCAAGTCTGTCACTTCTGTTTGGAGCCAAAAGGAAAAACTGTTGCTCACTCTGGAAAGACAACATTTCTGAAAGCACTCAAACTTCTTCATGTTTGTCTTCAGACACATCCTGAACATTTAGGAACTAAAGAAAGTTTCAAACCTCAAAGACCTGAAATATAGAAAAACAACAACAGCTGTAGTCAGTGAACTCACCTCAGAGTCTCCAGCCGACAGTTTGGACTCTCCAGTCCAGCACACAGAAGCTTCATCCATGAATCCTGCAGCTTGAAGTTCTCACTCATGTCCAGCTCTGTCAGATGGGAGGGGTTGGACTTCAGAGCTGAGGCCACGACTTCACAGTGAGACTCTGAGAGTCCACACCGAGTCAGTCTGTGATGATAGAAAATATAAAATGTGTTATTATAAAAGCAGAAAATCTGCATTTTAAACACAGACTGAATGTACATGAAGACAAAACAGAGTGAAGTCATAATCTGATGAATCTGCTCTTCACATCTGTGCTTCAGCTCCTCTTACTGTGTTTGACATGACACTGTGATGTAGCATAACTTAAGCAGCAAGGAAGGTGATAAGTAAATAGCATTAGCAGACGACTGAAGTTCTTTTAAGCATACTTTATTGCTGGCATCTCCATTTTACCATAAAACAATCAATCAGTTATGCAAAAATCCCACTTGCTTTATACAAGACTTTGCCCACACCTGACCTCGTTAGTCCCTACCATTGAAACAAATAGGTCAGACCAAACAATACAAGTCTAAACAAAGAACAGGAATAAGGTCATGCATGAAACTGACAAAACTCATTTACTCAGCTAAATGGTTTGTAAAGTACACTCAACAAAAATATAAACGCAACACTTTTGTTACTGCTCCCATTCCCCATGGGATGGATGTAGAGACCTAAAATTCATTCCAGATACACAATATAACCATCCCTCCCAAACAGTGGTCACAAATCAGTCCAAATGTGTGGTAGTGGGCACATCTGCTATATTGAGATAATCCATCCCACCTCACAGGTGTGCCACATCAGGATGCTGATCTGACATCATGAGTAGTGCACAGGTGTACCTCAGACTGCCCACATTTAAAGAAAACAAACAATACTATACAAAATGAAAAACCCTCCATTTGGTTACACCCAGTGATGCAATCATTGACCTCATGACCCTATATAAACAGGAAGTAGTGGGCGGCCCTTCCCATACACCTGCCTCACATATAGGACCTGAATACACAACATGGACACCATGGTAAGTATGACCAAAGCAACATAAAGAAACATAATTTACCAGACATGTGCCTGTAAACAGAAGAAAATTCAGATGATCTGATGGTTAGTAGTGTTTGCTTTAAAACACATGCATGGATGTAAAGGATGTAACTACTGCTACCACAAACAAAACCCGGGATAGTGTGTGTTAAGAGAAGTTACACCAGCAATGTCTAAGTTAAAGCATTATGGCTGACTGTAAAATAACAAAGAAATAAATTATCAATATGGTTAGGGACAAGTGGTAAATGAGTTCATGTCTAACCACTTTGTCACAGACACAACGACTGAGTCTCTCTCAGACCTGCAGACTTTTAATGAGAATCTTTGTTTGGCTTTAATCTGCAGATGAAGGAGGAAGATGGTGTCACATTTAGGCTTCCATAATGTCCACAGTCTGTCACTGAGATCTGATCCAGAGTCAGAGTGAAGACACACATTTGGACTGTTTCCTGTCTTGAATCTGACTCCAGGACATTTTGAATGAGCTCAGCTCAGTGAAGAGTTCCAGCTGGAAAGATGATCTCTGTTTGCTACCTGCTGTCAGGTACGACTGCCATAATAAACATGGAGAGTGAGCATGAAGGTGCAGAGGAAGACTCTAGTGTCATTTTTTAATGGTTTTTAAAAGGGTTTTTAAGGGTTTTCATGGATGGTTTGATTTCCAGCAGGACACTTAAACATGACAGTGGACGTCCTAAAGAACATATTCACTGATATGAAACGTGTCATTGAACAGGATTACTATCAGTGCAAACATGATGGAAACAGCTGTGACTGCATGGATGTGACACACTTCAAATCTGCTCTTCACTCTTGGATTTGGGATCCACGGAGCTGCTCTGTGTCAATAAAGGAATGGTGTGGAAGGTCGCAGCGTACGGACACAAACACTGTGAGGTAACGGCGTAAAAACTAAACAATCAGCTCTGTGATTAATGAGGACATGAAGTCAGACATTCCTCATTAGGAGCAGCAGGAATGAAAGTGACTCCATGTGCTGCTGGGACTTCAGCGTTAGCTCACATATCTGACACATGTTCAGTCCAGATGTCAGCAGTGTCTTCTCACTCAGTTTGTCCCACTGTTGGCAGTAAGAGAGCACAGCTGGTTCACCTCTGACCCCCACTCTGAACCACAGCACTGTCACTCATCAGTACATCACACTTTAATCACACTGAACCAGAGTCTTCCTCAGCACCCTCATCCTCACTCACCATGTTTGTGTATCTGACTATTTCCTCATTAACCACAGAGATGATGAACTCACACACACACACACACACACACACGCACGCACACACACACACACACACACACACTCTACAATAACAGCCCACAGGTGTTCACTAGCTGATAAATTGCTCACAGAGCGATGGTGGAGCCAGGAAAAGCATCACCGATCAAAGAGGAGAAGCTCAGATGGTGACTGCTCTGGATATTTGTTGTTGTTTTTAAGGTTACTTTATTTATACCCACAGGTAAATTTACTTTACAGAAAAATGATAGCATCCCTTCAAACACACAATGAAAACGCCTCACAATAACATACTTGAACATTTCGGCTCAAATCAAAAACCATTCTTCTTCTTATTGAGTTCAGTGACAGCAGCAGGACAAAGCTGTTTCTACAATGCTTTGTCCTGCATCTTGAAATACAAACCTCTGTTCTCAGGAAAGAAGCTGAAATTCACCCCGTAGAGGATGGGAGCCATTTTTAAGAATTGATAATAGGGCTGGGCCGTCTCATACTGTTCACGGTAACACCGGTATAATGTTGGTCCGTCAGACACACAACAAAGCACTATTTTTGGTAGCGCATGCTAGCGGGCCGTCGTTATTACCGTGTTGTTTGGAAAATACGTCACACTTAAAATCAATCCTTTGATTTTTCTGAAAGTCGACAGAGCCCCTTATAACCCCGTGTGCCTTATGTATGAACTCTGGTTGTGTTTACTGACCTCGAAACGATTTTATGTGCACGGCGCTCGAAATGTTTCAGTACGACTTTGCTGAGCTACGAAGCCGCACCGCTTGATGGATTGTGGGAGCATTACGGCTGTCGTAGGCGGAGCCTCGCGGAGTGATACGTGCTGTTCTTCAACATAATGTTACCGTATTGTGTGTGTATAACCTCTTTTTAAGTGTTGTGGATGTTATACATGGTTATGCTGAGGATGTGTCGGCCACTGGAAACGCCTTTTGGTTAAACTGTCAGCGAGGATTTTGCATTTGCACTGTTACATTTTTATATAACTTTAAAGCACATTAAAAAACAGCTGCTTGTTTAAGTGAAAATACATTGATGGTTTTTGCACTAATAAAGTTGTGGAGTTGTATTTTGTATTTTGTCTCGTCTCAATTATGTCGTCAGTTATATCGTTATCGCAAATTTTCAAATGTATATCGTGATAAATATTTTTGGTCATATCGCCCTGCTCTAGCTGATAAAGCCATCCTCTGTACCTCAAAGGAGCTTGCAAAGAAAAAAGCGTCTGGACTTCTTTAAGTTACTTGAAGACGTTTCACCTCTCATCCGAGAAGCTTCTTCAGTTCTAAGGTCAAATGGTGGAGAGTCCCAGATATAAACCTAGTGGGAGTTTCCCCCCACAGAGGGACAAAAGGACCCCCTGATGATCCTCTAATCGCCTGAGCCAAGGTGTGAAACTGGGTGTGGGTCCCAATCAGCCAGAGTTTCGGGTGAGTTCATTGTGAAACCTGGCCCCACCTTATCATGCGAATTCCTGAGATCAGATGGCCCAGGATACAGGAAAAGAAGGCCGTCGCTTCCCTGAGCAAAGACCACAACATCACTGTTTTACCAGCTGATAAGGGAAGATGCACCGTGGTCCTAAACACTACAGATTACCACACAAAGATCACTACTCTCCTCAGTGACAAAAATACCTACAAAGCCCTAAAGCGAGACCCCACAAGCAGCCACAAAAAGAAAGTTATAGCTTGCCTTCAAGACTTTGAAAAGGACAAAATCATTGACCGCCTTACATATCACCGCCTTTACCCAGGGGATGCCATACCCTGCATTTACAGACTTCCTAAAATCCACAAGGAAGCTGTCCCACTCAGACCCATAGTCAGTAGCATAAACTCAGCCACTTATAACATTGCTAAACACCTTGCTACCATCCTTGCTCCTCTCGTGGGGAACACCCCACACCACATCAAGAACTCCACTGACTTCACCGACAAGGTCCAGAAACTTACCCTGGATCCAGATGAAACCATGGTGTCCTTTGATGTAGTCTCTCTCTTCACTTGCATACGCACCACGGAGGCCGTGGAGACTGTCAGAAAACGACTACAAGAAGACAGCTCCTTGGAGGACAGGACCAACTTCACACCCGATCAGATCTGCACACTGTTAGACCTCTGCCTCACCACTACATATTTCAAATACAACGAAGGCTTTTACAGACAAAAACATGGCTGTGCCATGGGCTCCCCCGTGTCACCTATTGTAGCAACCTTTACATGGAGGAAGTGGAAAGGAAGGCTCTTGGCTCTTTCAAAGGAAGAGTACACAGCCACTGGTACAGATATGTGGACGACACCTGGGTCAAAATCAAGACACAAGAAGTGGAATCCTTCACTGCGCACATCAACGCTGTGGATAAAAACATCAAGTTCACCAGGGAAGACACAAAGGACGACTGTTTGCCTTTCCTGGACTGCGCTGTGCACATTGAAGAGAACGGCAACCTCAACATCGAAGTTTACCAGAAGCCCACACACACGGACCAGTACCTCCTCTTTGACTCCCATCACCCTCTGGTACACAAACTTGGAGTAATTAGGACCCTACACCACCGGGCAGAACATGTTCCCTCTAAGCCTGAAGGGGAAAAGAAGGAACACACACATGTAAAGGAAGCACTCAAAACGTGCGGCTATCCTAAATGGGCGTTCTTAAAGTCAGCAAAGAGGCACAGAAAAGAAGCTCAGACACCAGCGAGGGAGGATAAGAAGGACAGACGCAACAACATTGTCATCCCCTATGTAGCCGGTGTATCAGAGAAACTCAGGAGAGTTTTCTCCAAGCATGACATCCCGCTGCATTTCAGACCCAGCAACACGCTCAGACACAAACTGGTTCACCCGAAAGATAAAACGCCAAAACACAGACTTAACAATGTGGTGTATGCTGTACAGTGCAGCGAGGAATGCCCAGACCTCTACATTGGAGAGACCAAACAGCCACTTCACAAGCGCATGGCACAACACAGAAGAGCCACCTCCACAGGACAAGACTCAGCAGTCCATCTGCATCTAAAGGTCAAAGGTCACTCTTTGAGGATGCCAATGTTCACATGTTGGACAGAGAGGACAGATGGTTTGAAAGAGGAGTGAAAGAAGCCATCTATGTCCACTGTGAGCGACCATCTTTGAACAGAGGCGGGGTTTACGACACCAACTCTCTGCCATCTATAATCCAGTTTTGAGATCCTTCCCAGACGCCTTAACGCCCACTCACATCCTGGGCCATCTGACCTCAGGACATCACATGATAAGGTGGGGCCAGGTTTCACAATGAACACACCCCAAACTCTGGCTGATTGGGACCCACACCCAGTTTCACACCTTGGCTCAGGCGATTAGAGGATCATCAGGGGTCCTTTTGTCCCTCTGTGGGGGGAAACTCCCACTAGGTTTATATCTGGGACTCTCCACCATTTGACCTTAGAACTGAAGAAGCTTCTCAGATGAGAGGTGAAACGTCTTCAAGCAACTTAAAGAAGTCCAGACGCTCTTCTTTGCAAGCTCCTTTGACCACGATGACCTGGATGACTGAGAACCTTCACAGACAGCAGTGATACATCTGCTGCTGTCAGGCCTGCAGGTATCAGGTTGTTGTTCTCCTTCATCTCATAGTGGACAGAAATTATTTTTTGGAGCTGCACAAATAATTTGTGTGGCATCAGATTTGATGCAGAACAGCTGATTGTTCTGTAAATAGTTTGAAATGTTTGTTTAAACAACATCTTGAAACAGAGACTGAAAAGAGTTCATACAATGGAACGAATGACAGCAAGCTTGCAACTAAAGATGGAGATCTTCTACCAGGAACTGTGTGGCCAGATCCTGAATGAACAAGAACTTTGGAACATTACTAATATGAAGCTATAAATCTCTATACGACATGCGATCATATTAATCTTGGTCTGTTTTTGTTTCCTTTCCTGTCTTAAATGGTCTCATGACAGAGAATGTTAACATGTTGTTTGTTTGTTTATTACCCCAAAAATGACTAAATAAACATCTAAAAAACCCAAAAAAAACGCCTTGGCTGCATTTTTAGGTAAACAGCTGCAAAAAACTTTGTTGTTTTCATAACTCAGTAACTTTTTTGAAGAACTATATAATTAATTGCCCAACATTGGTCTTTATTTACTGTACTTGCAGACAGAGTTACAGACTCTCTCCCAGACCACAGACTCAGAATACAAGTCAGAGCTTTATAAAAAGAAAAAAGAAAGTTGTGTTTTCAAAATTGGAGTTCAGGTTATTTTTCCTTCCAATAGTGTTAACATGCTACAGGTCATGGACAAGATTGTTTTTAATTTTCATTGTAAGTGGGATAAAGCAGTTACTTAAAAGTAGTCTAACATAAATGCTGTAATTTGATTACTTTAATAAACATGTAACTTGGATGGACGTGATGCTGGCGTGACCACAGTGGTCCAAGGAGGGAGTTTTGTGCGTTCGCTCAGACACATGAAACATTAGAGGGAACGTTGCTCCTCCCACCACTGAACAAAGTCCTCAGTGACTGGACCGTGGCTGGTTTCACCCTCTTTCAGTAAGCTGACAATAACAGAGTCATCTGCATATTTAATGATGGCCCTGTTTTCATATCTGCTCTGACACATGTTTGTATAGAGAGTGAATAATAAGGGTGATAAGACGCAGCCTTGAGGAGAACCTGTGGAGGAGAACACTGGGTCAGACAGAACCCCATTTATTCTCACTCTTTGTGACCTGTCAGTTAGAAAATCTCAAATCCAGCCCACCAGGTTCTCCCTGATTTCAAACTGTTCTAAAAGTCTTTTAGTTAAAATATGGGCTGTGTTGTATTAAAAGCTGCAGAAAAATTGATGAACTGAAGTCTTGCAGAAGTCCCTTCACTCTCTACATGTGTAAGAATCAGATTTAGTCAAAGTGCGTCCTCCACTCCTCTGTTGGGCCTGTATGCAAACTGCATTGGATCCAGCTGATGTTCAGTCTCTTTCATAACCACATTTCTGATGAGTTTTTCAGAGACTTTCTGAGGTGAGGGCAAAAGGCCTGAAGTCGTTTAGAAGTTTTGGACGACTAGATTTAGGGACAGGAACCACGACAGCTTCTTCCCAAAGAGAGGACACATGCTGCACTAATGTTATCAGGACCCTGGCTCTTGTTCACATTAACTGCATGAAAGGCCTTTTGGACATCGCTGAGTTAAATGACAAAGTGCTGAGTGTCTCTCAGTTTCAGTTCCAAAATATCCTCGCTAACATCAGAAGAACTGAAACGAGCATAAAACACATTCAAGTGTTTGCAAAATCTTTGTCTGATCATCTAAAATGATCTGACTGCTGCTCTGAGGATGTTCAAACTAGGGCTGGGACGACGCGTCGACGTCATCGATTACGTCGACATGTGAAGTACGTTGACCTAAAAAAAAATGTGCGTCGATGCGTCATCACTTTCAAAACAGACACGGCGGCAGCGAGTAGCGGCAACATGAGTGAGGCAGCCGCAGCCAACTTAAATCACTCCACCCCAACACGCAGTTCGACAGTACGGGGATATTTGAACAGAAAAGGAAGTGATGCAGGCGTTTCCCGGCTTTGTAAGGTGGAAATGGCCTATCAGAAAAGCACGACGGCTATGCACCAGCACCTCAAACGACGGCATCCAGGAGCAGCTTAAGCTTCGGATTGAAAAATTCATCGATTAGGAAAATGATGGTTTTGCCCAGCCCTATTTCAAACCCTGCTATGGTTTTCATACAAGTCCAGGCATCAGACTTCACTACAAAGAAGCTCTTCATAGACTCTTATTTCTGTCTAACAGGAACGTCTGAATGACCAACAGCAGCAGCAGATTTAAAACACCGCCCCCTAATGACACAACACAGGTACTACATGTAGATGTGAGTCTACAACACAGCGTACGATGACCAATGCAGGATCATGCTAAGTGTTAGGTTTTGTATTGTTGATTGTCATTTATGCTTAGAAATATTTAACCATATATGCTTAGAGGTGTATAATCAATTGTGTAGTGATAGTCTGCAAACTTGTGTGTATTAGAGAGCACTCTGGGAGCACGAGAGAGGTCGTTTTATTGTAGGATTAACGTGGCTATATCTGTTTTAGGCTAAGTGCCTTTTGTTTAGATGAACTGCTGGACTTCCTCACCGTGTTATCTAGGGTGAAGCATCTAGGGTGAGACTACCCTCTTTATGACCAAGGATGTACCTTTTGTGCTTTTATGTTATATGACCCTTTGATCAGCAGTGCCACACACACACACACACACACAGTATTCTTTGTTCACATGTATACCTATGTAAGATGTCATATGTTAATGAACCTATGCATATTCATGTAACCTCAATAAAAGAGCAGTGTTACGGGGGAGCGGACGAGAGCAACTGGGGTCAAGCGAAGGAACGGCGTTTGTCCGGTTCTCTCCCGTGCACGAGAAACATGAAGAACTTTGCCTACTCGTGTCTTGCTTGCTGTGTAATTATATTGTCTTCAACGTTCCAGCGAATAGGTTCAAGCTACAAACCTATCACTAAGTGATCAACAGAAAATATAATTTCATTTGAGAAACAAACTAATGAGAGTCGTTTAGTGCTGTGTGTATCTGAAGAACTAAACTACTAACCTACACTCATGTTAATGAGCACATCTGGACTCACCCAGCCTTTCTGCAGTTCCTCACAGCTGGAATCAGTCGACGTCGTCCGTCCTCTGATGTGTTGTACTTCTGCAGGTCCAACTCATCCAGAACCTCCTCTGACATCTGCAGCATGAAGGCCAGAGCTGAGCACTGGATCTCAGAGAGTTCCTTCTCTGATCTGTTCTCTGACTTCAGGAACTCTTGGATCTCCTGATGTACTGAGAGGTCGTTCATCTCCATCAGACAGTGGAAGATGTTGATGCTTCTGTCAGGAGAGATTTCATCATCATCATCACCATCATAATCTTCACTGTTCATCTCCTTCAGGTTCTTGATGACTCTCTGGATGGTTTCTGGACTGCTCTCTGTCTGACCCAGCAGACCTGCTAAGAGTCTCTGGTTGGACTCCAGACAGAGGCCATGAAGGAAGCGGACAAACAGGTCCAGGTGGCCATTTTTACTCTGGAGGGATTTCTCCATGGCTCTGCTCAGGAAATCATCCAGAGATTTGAAATTTCTTCCATTTCTACGACCAAACCCATCAAAATCAAAAACACCACCGAACTCTAAGTTATTCAGCTCATTCCAAGAATTGCCTGCATCATAAACATACTCCTCCTCATTCCAGTCTATGCTCAAAAAGTCCTCCAACACCTCTGTCTTCCTGTTGGTGAAACAGTGGAACATGTAGACTGCAGCCAGAAACTCCTGAATGCTCAGATGAACAAAGCAGTAGACTGGTTTCTGGAAGATCACACAGTCTCTTTTGAAGATCTCTGTACAAACTCCTGAGTACACCGAGGCCTCTGTCACATCCAGACCACACTGCTCCAGGTCTTCTTGGTAGAACATGATGTTTCCTTTCTCCAGATGTTCAAACGCCAGCCTCCCCAGCTTCAGAAGAACTTCCCTGTCAACCTCCGTCAGCTCCTGTGGACTCGTCTCACGTCCCTCGTGGTACTTGTTCTTCTTCCTCTTTGTCTGAACCAGCAGGAAGTGTGAGTACATGTCAGTCAGGGTCTTGGGCAGCTCTCCTCTCTGCTCTGTAGTCAACATGTGCTCCAGAACTGTAGCAGTGATCCAGCAGAAGACTGGGATACTACACATGATGTGGAGGCTCCTGGATGTCTTCATGTGGGAGATGATTCTGCTGGACAGCTCTTCATCACTGAATCTCCTCCTGAAGTACTCCTCCTTCTGGGCGTCGGTGAAGCCTCGTACTTCTGTTAGCCTGTCAACACATGTAGGAGGGATCTGATTGGCTGCTGCAGGTCGGGAAGTTATCCAGACGAGAGCCGAGGGAAGCAGATTCCCCTGGATGAGGTTTGTCAGCAGCTGGCTGACTGATGACTTCTGTGTGACATCAGACAGCAGCTTCCTGTTGGTGAAATCCAATGAAAGTCTGCTTTCATCCAGGCCGTCAAAGATGAACAAAAGCTGAGAGACAGCCAGCTTCTCTGCTGAGACCTTCTGTAATGTTGGATGGAAAACATGGAGCAGCTCCAGAAGACTGTACTGCTCATCTCTGATCAGGTTCAGCTCCCTGAATGAAAGCAGAACCACCACACTGACATGTTGGTTCTCCAAGCCCTCTGCCCAGTCCAGAGTGAACTTCTGCACTGAGAAGGTTTTTCCAACACCAGCCACGCCGTTGGTCAGAACCACTCTGATGGGTCTCTGTTGGTCAGGTAAGGCTTTAAAGATGTCCTGGCACCTGATTGGAGCGTCATGGAGGGCGTCCATCTTGGAAGCTGTCTCCAGCTGCCTCACCTCATGTTGGGTATGAACCTCTTCACTCTGTCCCTCTGTGATGTAGAGCTCAGTGTAGATCCTGTTGAGGAGGGTTCTACTTCCTGTTTCATCACTTCCTTCAGTCACACGTTCACATCTCCTCCTCAGACTGATCTTATGTTCATCTAAAACCTCCTGCAGACCAACATCTGCTGACAGAAAAACAGAAAGAAAACTCTTCAATGTCTGAACAACAACCAGAAGTCCAGTTTTCAGAAATGAGTCCATCAGCAGACAGATGTTCAGTCTTACTTTGTGCACAGCTGCTCTGACTGGCTGTCTGCAGTCCAGCTCTGGTTCTGGATCTTTCTCCACACTGGGGACAGGACCAGTCTCCTGATGAAGCAGACTGGTCCCAGTATGAGGAGATGCACTGTCTGCAGAACCAGTGTCCACAGCTGGTAGAGACTGGATCCTTCAGGACGTCCTGACACAAAGCACAGCTGGACAGCTGCTCCTCCTCACAGACACCGCTCCTCTTCCTCTCTCTGTGAACACATTTCTTTATCACTAAAATCATCGACTGTCAGTGACAAACATGCAGATTTGATGACACTGTGCAGAAGCTCTGATGGTCACAGAGAAAAGTCAAAGTGGACAAACTTGTGTTTGAGTTCAGTTCAAGCTTCCTTTGCTGTTCCTGTCTTATTAAACACAGAGTGATCAGCCTACAAACTCCACAGCAAAAGCCTTCATCACAGAGCTGATTATGTCCTTCACTGGATGTACTGGAAGATTGGAATCCATCACTTTGAACTGACCTTTGACCTCCTCTAAAAACTGTGGACAAGCAGCGGTGTCACATTCAGAGCTTTCAGCTTTATTTTGAAAGAGTTCAGTCAGCAGGAAGTGAACTTCTGGGTTCTGATTTTCTTTCTCTTATTTTACAGAAGTGAAGAAGAAGTAAAAGCTTTGAAATGATCTGAGTGAGATTTCTGAACATTGCCACCAAATTGAGTTCAGCCTCCAGCAGTAACTTTGTTTCTTGATGCCTCCTGATGATGTGATGTTTGATTACAAACCTGTTCATGTGTTAGACATGAATCACATGAACACAGGCAGAAAAAGCAGCCAATGAAACAAATGACAGAAACGTGTTCATTCACTGCCATGATCCAGATTTTCTATGTGCAGATGTTTGTAAAGAAGACGTGTGCAGCCAGGGCTGGACTGGGACAAACTCTACTTTTAAACTCTAGACTGTGAAACAGGCATAAATAAAGATTTGCTTTTTGCATGTGAGTCTGTGTTTGAGTCTTCACCGAGTGTTTGACAAATGTCACAAACACACAATTTATTAAAAACTAGCATTATCGTACACAGACCACCATTAGGAATAAACTATGATGTTGTTTATTCTATTACTCTCGTTTTCTTCTGCTTGCTTTCTTTTTTCTTTCTCAACAGGTGATCCAGGTGATCCATAGATGCATTTTCTTTTTCTGCCCATTCTGTTGGTTTTTGTTTTTTGCCCTTCTCCCCCGTCCCTCTTCTCAGCTCTTTCTCTTTCTTTCCTCCAGTCAAGTCTGTCCCGTATTCAGCAAGTGAAAATAAAATAAACAATAAAAGGTGAATCAAATGGACCATTACAGCAAGGCTGGGATGGTCAGTTTGGTAAAGTAAATCCGTTGGGCATCTTTCTTTGCCTTTAGACAACAATTCTGATGCAACAGAGCCAAACGGGACAGGCAAAAAAATAAATAAATAACAGGAATAAACTATGATGTCACTGGTAGAATTACAGTCAGCAGCTCTCTTACATGGTCAGCTGAGCTCCTTGACTGAAGTTTGGAGGATCTCTGTCTTTGGACCAGTCACTCCTCACAGACACACAGCTGGATGCTGGAGACTGTGACCTCTGACCCCTGCAAACACATCAATTACTGATAAATTCTCTGGTTAAAATCTTTGAAGTAACTCTAAACACACAAACTGGATAATGTGATGGTTTGTGTCAGTAATCTGAGATTAGATTACAAACAGCTGCAGAGACGTTCACAGGAAAACAAGGAGGATATGACTTTGTGTCCTTCTGTCTGCACGTTAGTACAGAAAGCAACATGTACATGTTAAAATGTCATGTCACATTTGACCTCTGACCTCTCCTTCAGTTTCAGTTCAATTCAGTTTTATTTATACAGCATTAAATCACAACAGCAGTCGCCTCAAGGCGCTTCATAGGGAGATGCTACAATAACACATACAGAGAAAAACCCAACAATCACATGACCCCCTATGAGCAAACGCTTTGGCGACAGTGGGAAAGAAAAACTCCCTTTTAACAGGAAGAAACCTCCGACAGAACCAGGCTCAGGGAGGGGCGGGGCCATGTGAGAGGAGGGCGGCAGGATAAAGACATGCTGTGGAAGAGAGACAGAGGTTAATAATAACTGCTGGTTAAACACAGAGAGACGAGTGAACACGGAGAGGGAAGAAGAGACCAAGAGGTCACAGGTTGATCTGGAGGTCAAACTGATAATAACACTATAGAGCTGTTTAAGACTCTGTTCCTTACTGCCAACATACAGACCTGTAGGGTCTAATTACCACGTTACTCTGACCTCTTCCTCGAGGTCAAATCAGGTGCTGATGGTTCTGAGTTTGGGCATGTTTGGGTTTTGTATGCCTGTTGTTGGATCATCATGTCTGCATCATGTCGTCTTCTGGTTAGAGAGTTTTATTTACGTCCCTGTGGTGATTCTGTGTCGTTCGCTCCCTGTTTGCTTAGCTGATGGGTTGGATTCCTGTTCCTGCCTGAAAATATCTGAAAACTTGATTTTGTGACCCACTAAGATTAATAAGAGTAATATTAAAAATTAAGTAGCTGCTGCCACTGTTGGAAACTGGAATTGGCTGGGCCGCGCTATGAATTCTGGGATATGGTGGGCCACGAAGGACACACCCGACCCATCCTTCAGTGAAGGACGCATTTGAAGGAGTCGACGGATTGGGACAGCCTTCGCCGCCTGGCTGTGACGTAGTCGGCCTTCAAACGCGGCCTCCGGAGGATGCAGCCGATGTTTTGGGACACAGCTTTAGTCAGTGTCAGTCATTTCCTGTTTTATTTTGACATTCTCTCATCCTGTGTGCACTGTGTTCAGTTTTGCTTCCCCTGTCTCATTAGTTTCAGCTCTGTTCCCTCATCATCCCGTGTGTGCTAATCAGTCTCTATCGGTTCTTTGTTGTGTTCCTCCTCATGATACTTTCAGTCTGGCTCATGTTTGATTAATTTTCAGGATTTCAGTAATAAAGCTGTGTTTGAGTTTTCCATCGTGTTTCCTGAGCCTTGAATTTGGGTCCTTCTCTGCCACACATGCTGACAGGATCATGAAGCCAGCAGACTCGATTCTCCTGGATTACAGGATCTAAACACAGTCAGAATAATAGCTTCCTTACATTGTTGGTGTAGGTTCATGACTGAAGTGTGGAGGATCTCTGTCTTTGGAACAGTCACTCCTCACAGACACACAGCTGGATGCTGGAGACTGTGACCTCTGACCCCTGCAAACACAAACATCAGTTACTGATAGATTCTGACATGAACACCATATAAACAGCTGATCGTCCATCACTCACAGATTTCTATCAGACTGTGAGCTCCTTTACAGAAATGTGACATCATCACAAACAGCTGATTGTTCTGTTGGTACCAACATGGCTGCAGCCGCCACAAATCAGCACAAACACGGATTATTGATCTGATCAGACACATTTCTGCTGTGAACAACATGTCAGATTATTCCAGTCTACATCATAACTTCTATGGCTTTAGCAGCTCTCTTACATGGTCAGCTGAGCTCCATGACTGAAGTTTGGAGGAACTCTTTCTTTGGACCAGTCACTCCTCACAGACACACAGCTGGATGCTGCAGATGCTGCTCCGTCCTCTTCCTCCATCTTCTTGATGTCAGGGTGCAGTTAGTCTGAGAGGTAAACACACACACTCAGAGGTGCTGTTGTACTGGAAGCATCACACTGACGGCTTTCTAATGTTGGAGCTTTGGCCCTAAAGTCCAAACCAGTTATTTTAGAGGCTCAAAGTCTTTAAAAACACCAAAACCATCACATTATTTAATAAGTACATGATGATGAAGGAACTCAGTGTGTTTGGATCATCATCATGGTGAGGAGCCCACATGTTACGGCTCCTTTGGAGAGAAGCTGAGGATCACTGCAGGAAGTGAGCTCATGAAACCAAAGTGCTGTTTGTGAGCAGGATGACTCTGTTATTGGACCTGCTCTGTGTTCTACACATGATCAATACTTCAAATATCTGTAAACATGTCATCTTATATTTGTTGCACTTGGTCACATCTGTCTTTAAAATAGATTTTAATGTCACTGAGTTCTTTTCTACCTTTATTGATTTATTTTGGAATAAATTAAATATAAATGTGCCAAAAACTGCCTGCAGCTTCTGCTCTGTGACAGGAAACTACTGTCAGGCTCAAAATGACTTCAGATTATTCATCACAGAGTGTTTATGGATCACAGGACACGTTACAATTTTACTGTCGATGTGTTAGTTTAAAAGAATGACGTGATAAGGTCTTACTGTCAATCTGCGCGCTCATTGGCTAATACCCTGAGACTGACAGGTGGTTATCCAATCAGCGTGCGGCCTCACACGGACATAAAACTCTTAAAGTTTGTTTCAGATCAGACCTGATGTTTCTGCTACAGCCTGTTTACCGATATAATCAATATCAGATATCAGAGCAACAGAAACGTCGGTGATCAGGACGCCGGGACTGAGAACAGGAAGTGGCTCAAACGTCGCACTTTCATAAAATCAGCCTGAACTCCTCTGACGGAGTTTCTGTCGCCATTTTAGTTTTTAAAAATGCCGTGATAGGGGCGGGTCTTACTGTGAACCTGCGCGCTAATTGGCTAATAACTTCAGATTGACAGGTCGTTATCCAATGAGCGCGCGGCCTCTTCCGACATAAAGTAGTTTCCTTTGAAAAACCAAAGTCTGATTATTTTTGCCTCCACTGACGGAGCCTGTTGTTCCCGCCACAGAGACACAGTAATGTCAGAGCGGTGTTTACACTCAGCTGCCTCAGCACAGCTCTCACTCTCCTCCTGCTCTCTCACACTAAACGGAGGCTCAGCTAAACTGCGCACTTCGCTTCACTTCCTCTCTACTTACAGGAAATCAACGGAGTGGACGGAAAGTGCTGAGAGGAGCCCACCGGCCTCACGTTTCACCCACAAACACGAACAGCGTGGAATTATTTTATGTCATAAGAAGAAACATTCACGTTAACACTCACCTGCCGCAGCTCCACCTTCCTCCTCCTGCTGCTCTGAGGATCAACACTTTCACTTCTCCGCCCTAAACACAAAGGATGCTGGGACTTGTAGTTTTTAACTTAAGACTTAAAGTTTTTATCTTGTTTTTTGTGTATACTTTATTAATCCCCTGTAGGTAAATTATGCATTTAACCCATTCACTCAGTGGATAAATCTCGCCCTGATGTTCTGAGAGGCTTCCCCGACTCTCTGCAAACACTTTTTAAACCACTTTACTGAAAAGAAATTGTTTTCTTATTGTGATATTCTGGATTAGGCTCTTTGAAAAGATCAGGAGGACGTGGATAGGTGCTTTATTGAACAGCAGGACATCACACACTAACTTGTTGCTTTGTTAGCGGTGCACAAGCTACCCTTTTTTGTTATGTGTTGGTCAACCAAGAACTAGCTCTGTAACAGGCACTTCTGTATTTTACCACTGGGTGGCATCAATTCACTCCATTACATTCCTCCCCTTTTAGATTTGTAATTGAAATAAGCAACCCTTTAAAGAATGTATTTCACTGCCCCCCCCCCCCCCCCCCCCAAAAAAAAAAGAAATATTCTGTGGCCCTTAAATGAACATTTTTTTGAATTATTTGAATATATATGAGTGCTTGTGTATAAATATGGTAAATGGCCTGTATTTGTATAGCGCTTTACTAGTCCCTAAAGACCCCAAGGCGCTTTACACATCCAGTCATCCACCCATTCACACACACATTCACACACTAATACACAAACAACACACACATGCTTTCAATTGTGTAATTTAAATGATCTAGTAGCTCTGTTTTGAAGTTCAGTTAACGCTAGAAATGTGTTTTGGAGTTTGTACGTGTTTTGTCTCTAGGGGCCACCACATATATTTACATATAAACATATATAAATAAAACCACTTTTTTTTTTACTTTAGTAATTCCTTTTGTGCATAATTTTATATTATTGTTAATAATAAATCAATTAAAGCAACAAAACAACCTGAAGAGCCGGTTCGGAGCTGAAAGAGCCGGTTCTCTACAAAGAGCCGGAAATCCCATCACTACAACTTAGGCTACGTTCACACTGCAGGCGAAAGCGCATCAAATCCGATTTTTTTGACCCTATGCGACTCATATCCGATCATGGTGTGAAAGTGTGAACGGCACAAATGCGATATTTTCAAATCCGATTGGGGTCACTTTCGTATGTGGTGCTGAATCCAATACATATCCGATGTTTCAGAAAGCCACCGCTGTTTGGATGGTTTTTGGTTTTTTGGGGGTTTTTTTTCAAATATTAAACTTTATTAAGAAACAGTATGTAGAAAACAAATGGAAAGAACAAACACAGAGATAGAATAAATGTATAACCGCAGATTTTGGATTTGGCTCTGTTAGTGTTCTTATACTTTTTTAAATTGTTTTTTATTATTTATGATTGAATTTGATCCTGCTGGGTTGTCTTAGCTTTAAAATCGGTCTTACTTTATTTTGAATTATTATTTTGCCTTTTCTAACATGTTGCATCACTCACTGTTATATTTTCTGGTTTTCTTTTTTATCGTTTGCTTATTTATTTTATTTTCAATACATTTCAAACAAAATATTTTTTGCTGCACTTACTAGTATTTACATTTTTAATACATTTCCCTTTGTGTCATTAAGGTAGCGTTTGTTCGTTTTGACCCTCGTGGGCAGCCGTACGGCAGGATCAAAGATCGTCTATATTCGTGAAGACTCGTGTCTGCTGTGACGTGGTCCTGGAGCGTCGGCCTGTGTTCGGCAGACGTCGTTGGAGCGATCAGCTGATCCTGGAGCATGCGCAGAGTGAGCGCTCGCCTCCCTCCCAGAAAAGCCTGGTTCGCGTAAACAACAGCAGACAGCTGCCGCCGCGGAGCTTTACCGCAGTTTTACCGGCTCTCGGATCGAGCTGCTGGTCGCCGTCGGGTCCTGTGACAGTGAGCTACCTGTCAGAGCAGCTGTGCTCACCTGCAGCTGTTAGCTGCTGACGTCAGCCCGGTGGCGTCATTTCTCTGATTAAGTGTCGTGTTTGAGGCTGTTGTGTCGTAAATCCGCCGGGAGCAGAGTTTGGAGCAGCTGAAGACACACCACAGGTTTGTGCTGAAGTCACCGAGACCTCTGAACTTTAGTTTGACCTCTGAACTGTAGTTTGACCTCTGAACTGTCGTTTGACCTCTGGACTTTATACAAGGAGGCTGCTGTGTGGATCCTACATTTCCCTTCATGCAGCTGGAGCTGTGTGTGACAGGAGTGAGTGATTTATGATGACTAACCTCAGCTTTAACTCAAAGTCAGGAAACAGATTATTACAGCTGCACTTCCTGTAGTGATCGCTGGCCACCATCAGGGGGCGGAGCTTCACTGAAACGCTTCCAGATGTGAGCAGCTGCTGTCCTCTGACCCGGTCCAGGGGTTTTAAAAAGGTCTTCGTGGACCTGAGATGCTGACGTCACAGTTTTTATCTTGTATCCTCTCAGAGACGATGGCGGAGCAGAACTTGGAGGCCAAGCTGAAGAACCTCCTGAAGCAGGAGAAGATCCAGCTGTGGAACCCGCCGTACACCGAGCAGGGCCAGCAGCCAGGCCAGCAGCAGGGCCAGCAGCACATGCAGGTGGGTGACCCGCCTGAGGAGGTGTGGCCACACACACCTTCCTACTGAGATCAAAGTATGAGGATATAACGTTCAGCCAGGTCTATGAAGGTCACTTTGTGACGCTGTTTAACAAATTAATCATTCACATGAATCCAATAAAATAATAAATCTGCTAAAACAAAAAAAATAAAACCATCATTAAAGAGTTCAGTTTTTCTTTCCTGTCAGAGGAAACCTCAGTTAAACAACTTACTGACCCAGTGAAACAGATTATAGAGGAAACACATGAGAGCAGGGCGCTTCTAGGATCAGAGCTTTGGGGTGCTGAGCATGCAGAGAGCTGCCCATCCAGCCAAGATACACTTTACTCGTCACGATGAGACGTCTTCCCCGTCTCTGTCAGTCCCTGCATCCTTAAATGTCTCCAGTTGTCCCGAGTTGTCTCTGACTGTCTCCTTGGTGCATTTAAGCCCCTGTTCCTCCCAGTTTTGAGATCCTTCCCAGACGCCTTAACGCCCACTCACATCCTGGGCCATCTGACCTCAGGAAGTCACATGATAGGGTGGGCCCAGGTTTCACAATGAACTCACCCGAAACTCTGGCTGATTGGGACCCACACCCAGTTTCACACCTTGGCTCAGGCGATTAGAGGATCATCAGGGGGTCCTTTTGTCCCCCCAGAGCAGGGGGAGGGGCTATCTATACTTTTGTTGTTAAATGTTGTCAATTAAGTACTGCATGCTTTTTATATTTTTAGTAGTGTCACACAAACAGCCAATATTGTCAAAAACAGAAATCTTTGGGGCTGCTGAAGCACCCAGGCGGGTTTGGGGGAAGCGCCCCCAAAAAGGGGCTAAAATCGCCCCTGGATGAGGACTGACTGATTCTGTTTCACTGAGATTCAAGCATCAGTGAGGTTTTTGTCTCAGCGTCACAGCAAAGTTCAGCCCATGTGCAGCGCCGTTGGATTCTGTTCTGAGCGCGCTCAGTGCTGTTCTTCTTCCATCAGGAGCTGGCGGAGCGCTACGCCCCCCTGCTGCGCCTGCCCATGTCGGAGGTAGGGGGCGCTCTGGAGTCGATCCGAGCTCAGGCGGTGAAGCGAGGCAGAGGAAACCAAACGTTCAGGGAGACGAGCGTGGCGACGCTGGAGCTGCTGCTGCCGCGAGACGCCAAGAAGGTAACGAAGGCGGCGAGGACAGAGGAAGCTACCTGACGGTGTACCTCACGCCACACACTCATCACATGACACACACCGACCCACAATGCTTTGCTCTCCTGTGACGGAGGAGAATGACCTCAGTGTTTGCTTCCAGGATCCAAAGGTCAGGACGTACCTGGAGACGAGGCTGGACGTGTCGGCGCAGCAGGTGGTGGACAGGTACTCGATTACATCGCAGGCTGAGTGTGTGTGTGTGTGTGGCTATGGAAACTGATAAGATTTTAGCCAATCAGATTCTATTATTGATATCTCTAATTGATTCAGATGTTCATCGATTGCCATTGGCTGCGATGTGAGAGTCACCTCCATCGCTAAGCAACAATAAAGACGTCACACTGATACATATTAATTACATTAATTATGTTTACTAAGCACGGTGGTTAGCACTGTTGCCGCACAGCAAGAAGGTCCTGAGTTCAATGCCACCACCAGGCCGGGGTCTTTCTGTGTGGAGTTTGCATGTTCTCCCCGTGTCTGCGTGGGTTCCCTCCGGGTACTCCGGCTTCCTCCCACCGTCCAAAGACATGCAGCTTGTGGGGATAGGTTAATTGGATAATCCAAATTGCCACTAGGTGTGAATGAATGTGAGTGTGAATGGTTGTCTGTCCCTGTGTGTTGGCCCTGCGACAGACTGGCGACCTGTCCAGGGTGTACCCCGCCTCTCGCCCTATGACAGCTGGGATAGGCTCCAGCGCCCCCCGCGACCCTGAAAAGGATAAGCAGAAGTGAATGGATGGATGGATGAAATATGAAAGGTTTTCATTATGTGTCCAAGGCATTCAACTGTTTCACACTCTTCAGCAGAGAGAGCCTTTTTCTTTCCCATGTTGCTTGTAAGTGGTGGTGTGCTTAATAATGTGGCGCATGCTTCTTCAGTAGAAAAGGAATGATCGCAGGTGTCTGAGGCTGATGTCGGTGATCCAAACAGCTCTGAGACACAATGCCAACCATGAGTTTGATTGAAAAACAACACATTTAATCTTTGTGACACTTAAATACAATTTTATTAATAATTTGGAACGTGGTGTAAAAGTAATGCAATACTTAATTACTCCTGGGAAAAGGTAACTAGTTACACTACTCGTTGCATTACTTTCATGTTACCCTGTAAAACAGCTGCAGCTCACTGTCTCATAATCACTGTTTAAACCTGAGGCACCAACACACCTGTAATGAGGACACACACCTCCAACATAGCACAAAGCTGACCGCACAAATCAAAGATGAAGACACACAAAAAATGGTTGCCACGGTGATTCGACTGTAGAAACAGGAAGAGGTAGTAACAAGGCTGCAGCCTGACTGCTCATCAGTTTGTTACCTGTTGAAGTTCAGGCTCTGGCTGCTGAGCCGAGGGGTGGAGTCTGCACACGCTCAGCTTTCACTCTGGGCTAGCTTAGCGTTAGCATGCTGTCAGTGCAGATGTAAAGAAGTGAGGTTGTGTTAGCAGCACTGTGAGTGTTTCTGTCCTGGATGCACGTTTCACTTATTTACATTTACATTCATCTTCTTCTTTTGTGCAATAAAAAATACATTTGGACACACACGGTCACTGTTTTCCTCCTCTGACATCCAAGCTGGAATCAGCTGATCGTAGTGTGAGGACAAGAAGTGGGATCAACAGGACAAATGATTCCAAGCAGCTGGAAAACTGGGAAGCAGAAGAACCAGTTCTCCATTCAATACTGTAGTAAAGTGTGTGTGTGTGTGTGTGTGTGTGCGTGTGTGTGCGTGTGTGTGTGTGTGTGTGTGTGCGTGCGTGCAGGGTCGCTGAGGAGCACGGCCTCAGGAGCATCAAGCTGATCCTGAGTGGGAGGACTCTGTCTGCAGGTCAGTGACCTCACAGCTGCAGTAGTCATGTGATCTGTCAGAGCTGAGCGTGTGTGTGTGTGCAGAGCGGCGTCTGGACGAGCAGGGCGTGAAGAACCACAGCAAGGTGATGGTGCTGAGGGTGAGCGACGGCGAGCTGAAGCAGCAGCTGACGGAGGAGGAGGAGGAGAGGAGGAGCCAGGAGGAGAGCGTCCAGAGGACCCAGAAAGGCTTCCAGATCCTGTCAGAGAGAGGTGAGGAAACAACCACGCCTCCAACACACCTTTGTTCAGCCCACAGGTGACCACAGCAGGGTGGTGTCCCAGGCTAACAGGTGACCATGTGGGCGTGGCAGTGGGAGGGGCACAGCTGTTTGTTTTTAAACGTCTGCTCCTCTCCATCAGACGGCAGCGAGGACCCACACACCACACCGTTCCTGGAGATCGCCGACCAGAAAGGAAACCCTCTGAAGATTCCCCCCACGGAGAAGAAGGTGGAGTTTGAGATAGGACGCAGTGTGGAGGTCGGCACCAGGGGGCGCTGCTGTGTAACCTCTGTGTGTGTGTGTGTGTGTGTGTGCAGGCTCTGATCCTGGCCATGGGCTTCCATGAGAAAGGTCGCGCTCTGATGAAGAGGAAGCAGCACGATAACGCTCTGTGTCACCTGCTGCAGGCCGACCAGCAGTTCAGGTACGAGCGAGCTGATTGGCTCTGAGCCGCGTCACAGCTCACCACGAGTTTATCAGCCTTCAGCCTGAGATCAGAGACTCTTCATCCACCGCCACTGTAAACGTCTGAAACTGTGTTCATGAGACAGGAAGTCCCTGTGTGTGAGCGCAACGTGCACCAGCTTTTCAAAATAAACCTCCAGAGTGAGGAGGTTTTCCAGCACATCCAGCGTGCTGTGTGTCATTAATGAGGGTTAAAGTCCTGTGTGTGTGTGTGCGTGCGTGCAGGAAGTGCGGCTCGGCGCTGCTCAGCTCCGTGGATAACTACGCCGTGCTGCAGCTGGACATCGTGTGGTGTTACCGCGCTCTGGAGGCGCTGTCCTGCCTGGAGGATGGGCGGAGCCGCCTGCAGAGAGCCGAGGACTGTTTCCTGCGTTGCTACGGAGAACAGCAGGAGAGACTGCTGATGATCAAGGTCAGACACACACACACACACACACACACACACTGTGTGTTGATGCTGAGGGTGAAACCATCATCAGGGAACGTGTTCATGTTTGTGACCAACATGAGGGAATAAACTTTCTGGTTTGTATTTGTAGTCCATATTTGTAGTCCATTTCCTGTAGTCTGAGAATCATTGACCAATCAGGTTTGAGCAGGCTGAGTGGAGGTGAAGACAGACTGCACTCTGATTGGTCAGCTTCTTAGACGATGCTGAGAGTGAGCATGTATGTGACACAATGAGTCTCAGTGGGACGACCTGTGTAAATAAAGTTTTAATGTTAATGTTGTAAACAATGTGAAGCTGAACAGTCTCACTGCAGATGTCCACTGTTTACTTCTTACTGGGATGTATCACCATGGTAACACATGCTGATGAGCTATGCTTAAGTTATTGCAGTGAATCTGTAACCTTCAGCCTGTCATTGACTTAATGTGTGTGTTGCCAGGGTAACACGGGCAGAGAGGAGGTGCTGTTCCTGCGTCTGTACCTCCTGCAGAGCCTCCTCTCCTACATCGAAGGAAGCGACTCTGAGGCGCGGCTGCAGCTCTCCAGGGTGAGACTCGGCTTAGCATGAGTGACAGTCCACAATAATCCAGCTGTGTGTGAGTGGCTCACTGAGCTGCTGTGTGTGTCAGGTGGAGTCTCTGTACGCGCGCCTGCGTCCCGACTCGGAGAAGATGGCTCAGCTGATGGCGCTGGGCTTCAGCGAGAGAGAAGCTCGGCTCGGCCTCAGAGCCTCCCGGGGCGACCTGCAGGAGGCCGCCATCCACATCAGCACCCGCCGACAGGTAACACCTGACAGGAAGTCAGTTCACCGCCTGTCGTCGTCCCGTTTGAGTGTTTAATAAAGTTTTATCTCTATTTATCAGGAGCGGGAGGAGCTGAAGCAGAGGGAGAGACAGAAGAGGAGGACGAGGATGGAGGCCATCTCCGCCCTGATGGAGCTGGGGTTCTCCCAGAGAGACGCCGCCCGCGCCCTGCACCACGCCGACGGGAACGTAGACAGAGCTTACGCTGTCAGTGGCCCCGCCTCCTCGTACAGGTCTCACAGGTGGAGCCGTGACTGACTCCATGTTCTCCTCTGTGCCATCCCCAGATCCTGCTGGACTCGAGCCAGGATGCCCAGGCGACCAATAACAACACAGAGGGCGGAGCTAGCCCAGAGATGGTGGAGCAGGTACGCTCAGAGGTCACGTTCAACATTCAAACTTTATTGAACAGTGACAAGACGAGCAGAGGAAAGCTGGGGGCGGGGCTTCTCTCTGTTCTCCTATAGCTATGTCTCCTCCAGCTGTTCTCTTTCTGTCCCTCCAGCTGTTCTCCTCCAGCTGTTCTCCTCCAGCTGTTCTCTTTCTGTCCCTCCAGCTGTTCTCCTCCAGCTGTTCTCTTTCTGTCCCTCCAGCTGTTCTCCTATAGCTATGTCTCCTCCAGCTGTTCTCTTTCCTTCCCTCCAGCTGTTCTCCTCCAGCTGTTCTCTTTCTGTCCCTCCAGCTGTTCTCCTCCAGCTGTTCTCCTCCAGCTGTTCTCTTTCTGTCCCTCCAGCTGTTCTCCTCCAGCTGTTCTCCTCCAGCTGTTCTCTTTGTCCCTCCAGCTGTTGTATTTGGGATTCGAGCGGGATTCGGCTGAAGCGGCGCTCAGACTGACAGGTGGAGACGTCCAATCAGCGACACAGCTGCTGTTGGACAACCAGGGCGTCCTCTCCCCGGAGCTGCTGACCCCGCCCTCCACATCCTCCTCCTCCTCCACACCATCCTCAGAGGAGCCCAGCTCCGCCTCCAGCTCCCCGGGTAACAGAACCGCTCTTCGTTTATCCAGCATAAACAAAACAAAGTTACAGAACAGGAAGTGTCGATGTTTGAACGAGGCAGATTTCAGCAGATCTCATCCTTTGTAAGGACCTGAGCTGCCAGATTAGACCTTTCGTCTTCCTCAGTCTCTGTGACTCGTTTTGTCTGACGAGCATGGAAACTTCTACAGACGTCTCTTTGCTTTTCTCTGAAACTGAGAGCTCACAGGGTGAAACTCGTTTAGAGCAGGTTCATCTTCATCTCATCAGTCACTGTGAAAACATGCTAACCAAACCAGCCAATGGGGCTTCAGTGAGGACGGTCATGTGGTTTAGAAACCCATCATCGTCCAATAGAAAGCCTGAGTGACCCGACGAGCTGAGGAATGTACCTCAGAGGTGTAGTTGTGATTTCACACAGACTGTCAGTCGGAGATTAAATGTTTAAAATAGAATCAATAAAAACCCTTAAAGACAAAAACAGAAAAGAAAAAAGTCACATGATCTAAAGTCTGCTTGTGTGACCCTCCAGAGGACAGCGAGCTGGTGAGCGAGGTGCTCGAGGACATCGCCCCCCACGAGGAGGACTACCTGGACCTCACGCTGGAGGAGGAGAGCGAGCTCATCTCTGCCATGAAGGCGTACCTGCACCGTGAGCCCGCCCACACCTAGTGACACGCTCGGGCCGGGTCGAGTGTTGTCGCTGTGTAGAACAAACACGCACACACACAGATCGTCCTGCAGTCGGGGAGTTCAGAGCGGCGTGCCAATGTGGAGACAGTGACGATCATCTGTTCAGCAATAATTCAGAGTCCTGCCGCTCAAACCGCACAGGTGTATCAGTTTAATCAGTGACATCATCAATGACATCATTGTTGGTGATGTTGGATCAAAGCGGAGTCTCAGTTTGTGTCTGAGCGGTTTCCTGTTGATTCTTTGGTTGTGATGGAGCCAATAAAGACGACACAAAGTGTTTCTGTCTGTCTGTCTGAAAACACAAAAACACAAAAGCAAAAACACCAGGTCAGTGAGAAGAACAGAGACTGAAGCTGATTGGTGGTGGAGGAGGTGTAGCATGGGGGTTAGGGTGGTGCATCAACAGACTCAGTCTTCACTCTGAGTCTCACTCTGCACTTCAGGCTCGAACCCTCAGAACCTTCCAGAAGAACTGTGAGACAAAGCTGAGTCTGAGCAGGAAAGGCTGCTACAGTGGCTTACAAAAGTATTCAGCCCCCTTGAACTTTTCCACATTTTGTCACATTACAGCCACAAACATGAATCAATGTTATTGGAATTCCAGGTGAAAGACCAACACAAAGTGGTGCACACGTGAGAAGTGGAACGAGAATCATACATGATTCCCAGTGTTGGGAAGGTTACTTTTAAAATGTATTCCATTACAGAATACAGAATACATGCCCCAAAATGTATTCTGTAACGTATTCCGTTACGTTACTCAATGACAGTAACGTATTCTGAATACTTTGGATTACTTAATATATTATCATGCTTTTTACAACAACGTGAATGTCCTATTGCTGTGTGATTTATTACTGTTACTGAAGGTCCGCAACTCCAAACTGTAGTAAAGGGACCTCTGACTAATACGGCGGGGTCCCTGTCGGCTCATAGCCGAAAAATAGCTTTACTTTGTTGTGTGGGTCAACTTTGCTAGCAGAGACAGAGAGAGGCGTTGAAAGACTGCTCCAACAGAACTTATTGTTTTCGGAGGAAAACAGGAACACGGTGTACAGTCGAGTCTTAACAGCTTACTTACAACTGGGCTCGTCAGGCTCTCTTCTTGGCTGCAGTGGTTATTATTATATTTACATGCTTCCAGCTCCCGTTTCTGCTCGATGACAACTCGTACCTTTCCACTCCCCTTTTTCTCCCTCCTCGCTCACAGACCCATAACGTGTATGGCAGTCCATTCTCCCAGCAGCACGGACTACACTGCCCATGATGCTACATTCTTTAGAGCTATGCTTGTAGCATTCTGCCTGTTAGCTTAGCACAACAACAACAACGAAAAGGCGCTCTCTCACCCAGGAAACAGCAGTCGCAGAGAGAGAGAGAGCGTCGCCCTGTAACCATGGCAACCGTAACGCTGCCGCCTGGAACAACAGCACGTAGCTGTCAAACAAAACCCAAACAGTCCTGACCCGCGACAATATGAAACAGGAAAGTACCGCAGTGTAATCCATTTATTTCAACAAAGTAACTGTATTCTAAATACCACCTTTTTAAACGGTAACTGTAACGGAATACAGTTACTCATATTTTGTATTTTAAATACGTAACGGCGGTACATGTGTTCCGTTACTCCCCAACACTGATGATTCCAAACATTTGTTTCAAATAAATAACTGCAAAGTGGGGTGTGCGTAATTATTCAGCCCCTGAGTCAATACTTTGTAGAACCAGCTTTTGCTGCAGCTCCAGCTGCCAGTCTTTTAGGGTCTGTCTCTACCAGCTTTGCACATCTACAGACTGAATCTTTGCTCATTCTTCTTTGAAACAGCTCCAGCTCAGTCAGATTAGATGGACAGCGTTTGTGAACAGCAGTTTTCAGATCTTGCCACAGATTCTCGACTGGATTTAGATCTGGACTTTGACTGGGCCAGTCTAACACATGGATATGTTTTGTTTTAAACCATCCCATTGTTGCCCTGGCTTTATGTTTAGGGTCGTTGTCCTGCTGGAAGTTGAAGCTCCGCCCCAGTCTCAAGTCTTTTGCAGACTCCAAGAGGTTTTCTTCCAAGACTGCTCTGTATTTGGCTCCATCCATCTTCCCATCAACTCTGACCAGCTTCCCTGTCCCTGCTGAAGAGAAGCCCCCCCAGAGCATGATGCTGCCACCACCATATCTGACAGTGGGGATGGTGTGTTCAGAGTGATGTGCAGTGTTAGTTTTCCTCCACACATAGCGTTTTGCATTTTGGTCTCATCTGACCAGAGCAGCTTCTTCCACATGTTTGCTGTGTCCCCACATGGCTTGTGGCAAACTGCAAACGGGACTTCTTATGGTTTTCTGTTAACAATGGCTTTCTTCTTGCCACTCTTCCATAAAGGCCAACTTTGTGCAGCGCACGACTAATAGTTGTCCTATGGACAGATTCCCCCACCTGAGCTGTAGATCTCTGCAGCTCGTCCAGAGTCACCATGGGCCTCTCGGCTGCATTTCTGATCAGCGCTCTCCTTGTTCGGCCTTGTTCGATTACACACAGGTGCACTCTATTTAGTCATTAGCACTCATCAGGCAACGTCTATGGGCAACTGACTGCACTCAGACCAAAGGGGCTGAATAATTACGAACACCCCACTTTGTAGTTATTTATTTGTAACAAATGTTTGGAGTCATGTATGATTTTGGTTCCACTTCTCACGTGTGCACCACTTTGTGTTGGTCTTTCACCTGGAAGTCCAATAACATTGATTCATGTTTGTGGCTGTAATGTGACGTAATGTGGGAAAGTTCAAGGGGGCCGAATACTTTTGCAACCACTGTAACTCTAATACTGATTAATATATTCCTGCGCTGTATGAGCCCCTCCTGGATGGCCAAACTCCTCCATAAAGATTATGAACAGAATCAGTGACAAAGTGCAGCCTTGGTGGGGTCCATAACCCACCGGGAGCGAGTCTGACTTATTGCCAGCTATGTGGACCAAGCTCTTGCAGCAGTTGTGTAAGGTTCAGATAGCCCATAGCAAAGACTCCCCATACTCCCGCAGCACCTCCTACAGAACACCATGAGGGACACGGTCGAGTGCCTTCTCCAAGTCCACAAAATACATGCAGACTGGTTGGGCAATTTCCCATGCTCCCTCAGGTATCCTTGACAGGATAGAGAGCTGGTCTAGTGTTCCACGACCAGGATGGAAATTGCATTGTTCCTCCTGTATCCGAGGTTCGACTAACGAACAGACGCTCCTTTCCTCCAAATCACGCCCCTCCAGGTCACACTGTCATTGCCCGAGTGTTGAAGTCTCCCAGTAAGACGAGTCCCGAGGTGGAGCACCCTCAAGCACCACACCCAAGGACTTCAGGAAGGCCGGGTACTCTGAACTGATGCTAAGTGCAGACAATCTGGATCTACTTCTAATTGGTGATTTTTGAATCACTCTTGTCTGGTCCCTCACCAAGGACTGATTTGCCACAGGAGACCCTACCAGAGTGCAAAAGCCCCCCAACAACACAGGATCCCTGGGACACACAAACCTTCCACCACGATGAGGTAGCGATTCACGGAGGGGCCTCTGAGTACTAACTTGATGTAAATTCTCCAGGAATATAACCTAGAGCCAAAAAGTGCTTTAAAGATCGATGCATTCACGCAGCTCATAATTAGACCAACTTATTGTTCCTTCACATGTCCTGTTACTCCTTATATCTAAATGATTGATGGTTGAAAAATCCTAGTCTAAGGATCTTGGAGAGAAAAGCATCTGGACTTTAAGTTTCTTGAAGACTTTTGGCCTCTCATCTGAGAACGTCTTCAGTTCTAAGAGCAACTGGTAGAGAGTCCAGATTTATAAGCCCTATGGGAGTGTCCCTAAGAGGGTCAGTAGTGGGTCCATGACCCTCTTAGGGACACTCCCATAGGGCTTAAAATTCTGGGATTCTCTGCCAAGCTCCTTAGATTACTCTGACCTGGATGACTGCAAACCTTCACAGACATATTTAAAGGTCCTGGACTCTTCTAACCCTCTAACACTTAGTGCATCATATGAATACATGAATTTTTGTGAGTCTTTTATATCATCAGTGGGATTCACCACAATACATCTTTAAAACTTTGTCAGAAGTTTCAATTAACTCTCCACCTGTCAGAAACAGATATTTTCTGTTATCTGTATTAATCCAGATTATAATTTCTTTTGTCACAGCAGGAATGAAAACCTGTTTATGTGATGGTGTCGGTGTGGCCACACAAATCAACACACACACAGACTGTTTGATAAAAAACCTGTTTTCTTATTTTAGTCCGAGTTTATTTATCGTACATGATTACAGTCACAGGTGAGGGGGGCTGGTCAGGGTTGGGGGTCAGAGGTCAGAGGGGTTTAGAAGTAGTTGACGACTCTGCGGATGGACTGGATGTTGGGGTTCTGGGCCTGCCACTCGTTATGGCTGCAGTAGTCTCCACGCTCAACAATGTACATGCGGCCACGGAAGTTTGGCTCCTCGTACATCACCCAGCTGGAGGTGGAGCAAGGAGGGAAGAGAGGCGGGGTTAAAGTGAGGAACATGCTTTTATTAACCTGTCACACTTTTGTTAAGGAGGATTCAGAATGATGTTTAAATATATTCCGCCTTAAAACATCTTTAGACTTTTTTCTATTATGTTAAGTCATGCTAACACATCCAACCTTAGGTTGTTAGCATGCTAACATTAGCACTAAATAGAAAAATTAAGCTGAGGATGAAAAACAGTTCTACTGGTCTCCAGGTGAGAAGTCTAATAATAAGATAAGCCTGGTAGGGTTCATCCTCAGGGGGACATGAGCGTGAAAAATCCTGAAAGCTAAAGTTTGAACTCAATCAATCAAATCAATCATCAGCCAAAACTTCCAAGAACAAGAACATTACTGTGTCACATTTCATCATCTGGGGATAATAAATAATGAGCCCCACAGTCTAAGCTGCCAGCAGCAATAAAGTCTACAGAGTTCATCCTCTGCAGAGCAGGAATATGTCAACAACCGACCTTTACTTTGAATGTGAATGATAAATATTTCCTGTTAGCATGTTAGGAATATTGTCCTAATACTAATCTCAGGTTAAAGGTCACCAAAGTCTATCCCCTGGGGAGTAGGAACATCAGCGTTAAGGTTTCTGGTAAAGGAGAAACTCACGCTCCGTCTCCGTAGACCTTCACAGAGTTGATGCAGTTCTTGGAGAAGCCGCGGCTCTGCAGGAAGGGGCAGTCGTCGCAGATGTCCACGCACTGACCGGAGAAGTTACAGCCCTCGAACAGCTCAATGCGGTAGTGCTCGCCGTGCTGCCGGACAGACGGACACGATTAGGTCAGAATCCAACAACAAAACCTACATCACAGACCGGACGGAGCAGCTGTAGCTTCAGGATGAAGGTGCTTCACCCCAAAGCAAGAAAAGATGGTTTCCCCTCAGTGGAAAAGACTCACAGAGTCAGTCTTTCACTAACACATGAAAAACAAACTCTGACATTTTTAAAAGTGTGAATTAAAAAGAAGATGAAATTGTGTTTCCTAACAGCAGTAAAATCTCAGATCTGTCAGATCACCTCATCCGTGCTCTTTAAACAATCACGACTCCGTCAGAGGTGCTCACCATGCGGATGGGTTTGCAGGATCCCATGTGGTCGTTGTGGGAGTTCCACCTCTGGAATTCTGGGTACTCGCCGTGCTCCAGGATGTACTGCTGGCCCTTGAAGTCAGGGTGGTCGTAGCAGATCCAGGCTCCGCTCTCCACACGGATCGAGTTCACCCTGAAGAGACAAAGACAGGCTCCAGATGTTACCCTGCAGAGGTGCTCAGTCACATGTTGAAACCATCAGCAGGTTTAACTGGTCAGAACTTTTTCATCCTCCGTCCCAGCACGATCATCTGCTGCTCAGACGCAGTCATGGAGTTCAGGTGATGATCAGCTGAAGGAAACAGGAAGCACTTACACCAAGAACTCCAGTTTATCCTGACCATGATGATGATGATGTCGGCCTCGTGCTCTCCTCTGATGAAGAGCGGCTGAATGTTTGATAAGGTCAGAAAAAAAAGTGCTGAATATGGTTTCTGTGTGGACGGACTTCAGTCTGAGTTTGTGCTGTTAGTGAAAACTGTTGGTCATCAAATTCACATCTTTGAGTTTGCAGAACGTCAGATCTTTGATATGTGTTTCTATTTGTCACTAAAAAGGAAACGTTTAGACTTCCTGTACGGCCAGAAATCACAAAGCTTCTGTTCTTCTGTGTTTTCATTGATGTCATTAGAAAAACTCTTAACGAGTTACTGAAACACAAGCTGACCTCGTATCAGTATTCA
>NC_141352.1:8023855-8051355 GCF_057382095.1 Aulonocara sp. 'chitande type north' Nkhata Bay | reverse complement strand
CTTTCAAGACTCACATATCCCTGTTATTCAATTTTTACATCTCCCAAAATGATCAAACTGTCCAATTCTATTTTATTCAGCTTTATCTGGAAGAATAAAACACATCATATACGCAAATCACAATTAAAGACTATGAAAACGGGGGCTTGAAAGCTTTAGACTTTGAATCCATTATTGCTGCGTTCAGGCTCAGATGGATGAACGACTGCATTTCCCTCAGTCTATGTGGTGCCATAATCCAGACAAACTCTTTAATAAGCTCGAGGGTAGATTTTCTGCTCAGATGTGATTTTGAAATATCTGAGATTCCTCTTAAATTGTCTAGTTTCTATAAGCAAGCTTTGAATGTTGGGAAACTAATTTTCACCCACAATCCTGTGCTGTGGAATAGCAGGGTCATAGTCATCAATAAGAGTCCTTATTTAAATCAGACTGGTATGATAGCGGTGTGTGTTTGTTTTTGATCTGCTTGATAAAAACAGAAACTTGCTATCTTACGAAGAATTTATTGATAAGTATAAAATAGACGTTTCATTTAATAATTATAAGGTTTGTAAAGCGATACCATCGTAAACACTTTAAAGTGTTCACTAACAAGAACAAGCTCACCTTCACTGACAATGACACCTCAATAAAGGACAATTTAGTAATAAGTTAATCTCTAATACCTGTAAGCAAACTGTATTCTGTAACTATAATGTTAATGTCAGACATCACCTTGATAACATGTTGAAAGAAAAGTCATTTTCTTACCTAAAATAGCCACCTGTGCCTAAAATGAAAGAAACACTTCAGAATCATATCTGACGTTTATCCTGTATAAAAGGTTTAAGTTCGAGTCCGACTCTTTTCTGTTCTTCTCATCCAGAAACACTAGAGCATCTATTTTTCAAATGTCAGCACGTTGATGCAGTTTGGTTTGAAATACTCTGCTGGCTTTCACTCAGAATTTCCAATATACCTGCCTTCACATGTAAGGATGTTCTTTACTTTATGGACAACCTGGACTCTGAAATCTCAGATGTTGTCAGTTTTGTAATAGTGCTGTGTAAGTGTTTTATTCATTCATGTAAGTGGAAGATGCCTCTCCTCTGTTTACCGTCTTCTTCAATTACTTTTTTATGGGGGCGATCGTGGCTCAAGAGTTGGGAGTTCGCCTTGTAATCGGAAGGTTGCCGGTTCGAGCCCCGGCTCCAACAGTCTCGGTCGTTGTGTCCTTGGGCAAGACACTTCACCCGTTGCCTACTGGTGGTGGTCAGAGGGCCCGGTGGCGCCAGTGTCCGGCAGCCTCGCCTCTGTCAGTGCGCCCCAGGGTGGCTGTGGCTACAATATAGCTTGCCATCACCAGTGTGTGAATGTGTGTGTGACTGGATATGTAAAGCGCTTTGGGGTCCTTAGGGACTAGTAAAGTGCTGTATAAATACAGGCCATTTTACCATTTTGTCAATATTTTAAGTCACTTAAGCTTATTTCAAATGTGAATAAAAAAACTGCTGTAATATGCAGTAAAACCACAAAGTACTTGTTATTCTAATGTTCCTGCCTGTGTCAAAAGGTCTATGTTCCTTAATATTAAACCCCAGATACTTTATTTTCTCCCTTTGAAGTCAAAGACTTGCTTCACCATCTTTATAATGTAAATTGTTACAATTCTGGTCTGTTTGACTTGGATTTGATCATTTCTTCCAATAAAGGTTAAAAAATCATGCTCACAGACTGTTTGATGTCCAGAGATAATATCTGCATTCATAACACCTGTTTCTAACTCACCTGTTTAAATCATATTAAGGATTAAAGTTTGCATTATTAGGGGCGTGGCCTCTTTGACTGAGAGGTGGATGGTGACACAGGTGGTTGTAGCTGCTAGCTGTCTGCTAGCTTCACCTGAACTGCACCTCTGGACCGTGTTTGGGCTGTTGGAGCGTTTAATGACATCATGTGAACAATAACATGGCTGCTGTGAGGTTACTGTGGTAACAGAGCATCAAACAATGTGGAGCTCCAGGTTTTGTGCACAGTGAAATTTAGGGCTGAACGATATATCGCATTTGCGATAATATCGCGACATGATCAAGTGCAATTTTCTAACCGCAAAGGCTGCGATTATACTCTGGACATGTCCAAATTCATGGGCTGCATCCTCCTGAGGCCGCATTTGTAGACCGATTACGTCACAGCGACGCGCCAAAGGCTGTCCAAATTACTACCATATCCCAGAATTCATAGCGCGGCCCAGCCAAACTCCAGTTTCCAGCAATGGCGGCCGCTACTGAGTTTTAAAATTACTCATACTAATCTTTCTGGGTCACAAAATAAACTTTTAACATATTTTCAGGCGAGAAAGTAGCTGTGTAAACATCAAATATCTGCTCGGTTTATCAAGATATCCCATATTTGCAAAAGTGCTTCGACGTTTTCAGAGGCGTCTGCTACCCACCAGCTCGACAGCTAGCCGGGAGCTCGAGGGTTACTGATGCGGCCGAGAGCGGCACAACTCCCGGCACATCATTTTCAGATCACCGCGGAGTTTCGCTGCTCGGGTTAAACGTAATATATAAGTCACTTAGACAACCTAAAAATGTTATTGTTGGGCTTTTTTCAGTGTTTTGTTTGTTCGTGAGTAAATCGGTTTGGCTGAGATTAAAGTTATTAGATTAGATAAAATAAAACTTTATTAATCCCCCGGGTGGGTTCCTCCTTGGTTTTCACACAGCTGACTAAACGTCAAACAGAAAACGTATTAAACAGAAGTATGAGACAGTCGAGAATTTACACCAGTGTCTGGTTATATTTTAGATAGCAAGAAGCAGACGGCCGAGTTTATTAAACTCCACCGAGACAGCGGTGACGCTAATCAGAACTAGACCGTCCAATTTCACGCCTTTAAACTTTAAAGGCGTGTTTGTGTGTGTGTTTATACAATTGCTATTATGTTTGCACTTTATGTGTAATGTTACTGACTGCAGAGATCAGTAAGATGTGTGTATTTTTTATTTATTAGTTTTATTTATTTAATATTATTTTTTAATTGAATGACTGTCTAGTAGTTCACAGATGTCGAAAAACTGAGTGTGGTAAAGCCACTGATTTTGTTTATGTATATTTCTGCAATCTGCACATTGTACTGACTTTCATTTTAATGTTTACACCAGGGTTCCTTGTCAGCACTTTATGCTCAGATGTTTGTAAGCTAAAAATAAACTATTGTGTATGTTCAAATATACTGTTGTGATTGAAGAAGTTAAATAAAAATGTCAGTCATCAATTCATGCATCACCTCATGTCATCATAACAGAGGTCTGTCTTCCAGGAAAGAACAGTTTAAAATTAATGTAATATAGTATTGGCCATACTATATGATGTATTGCTTGTCTTTGTTTAATAATACAGAAGACAAAGACCTTAAAAAATAATCGCATCGCAATCGCAATATTGGGGCAAAAAATCGCAATTAGATTATTTTCCATAATCGTTCAGCCCTAGTGAAATTTGAGGACTTTGATTGGGTGTTACTCAATAAGAAGGTACCTGTGTCTGTGTGATGCTGACATCAGCTGATAACCTCTTAAATATGGTCACTTCTGGACACAGAAAGCAACATGGCGGCAGCAAGAGGCTCCACAACTGCGCTACAGCCATCTTTTATATACAGTCTGTCCATTTTATTAGTTTCTGTTACTAATCAAATCAAATCACGTGAGCTCAGTCTGTGTTGAAGCTGACTTTATTTATTTTTTGGCGTTATTCCATAGATACAGGTTGGATTATTGTAACTCCTTGTACTATGGTCTTCCCTCTTCTCTTCTTAGACTGCAAACAGTCCAAAATGCAGCAGCCCGCCTTTTAACTGGTACCAGGAAATTTTGCCATATCACCCCTGTCCTAGCTAGCTTGCACTGGCTGCCCATAAAGTACAGTATTCAATTTAAAATATTACTTCTTACTTTCAAAACTATTAATAAATTAGCGCCAAGTTATCTTAGTGAACTTCTCAAACCACATACTCCTGCTAGAACACTCAGATCTGCCACTCAACTACTTCTGACCCAACCCAGATCTCGACTGAAGTCTCGGGGTGACCGTGCGTTTGCTCCGGCTGCCCCGGTACTGTGGAACACCCTTCCTCTCGACCTCCGCGCATCTGATTCCATTGCACTGTTCAAATCACGATTAAAAACACACTTATTCAATCTTGCCTTTCCCTCTAGTTAATATTTCTTTTATGATTTTATATCACGCACTTTTATGCTCATTTAAATTCTTGTTTGCTCTGTACCTGTTGCTTTCCTATGTATTAGTGACAGTTTTCTGCTTGCATATTTAGTACTTGCTTTGGTCCTATTTCTATTATCCTCCTCATATACTCTATTTTACTTGTTAAGCACCTTGGCATACCCTTGGTTTTTAAGTGTGCTTTATAAATAAAGTTTATTATTATTATTATTATACAGTCAGGACTGACAGGAAACAGAGAGAGAGGAAGACATGCAGCAGTTCTCTTTAACCAATGGGAAAACAGGAGATGACGGCGTGGGCGGGAGCAGCGATGTAAACATGTTAGCCGCTGATTAGCTCCACTGTGGCGACGCTAGTTAACCCTTCACCGCCTTAGCCCGTCCTCCCGAACCTTGGACCCCCCGGATCTGCGCTTTAATGGCCGGCGTCGCGCTGAGGTGCTCCGCTGTCTGGCGCCGTGTCACATTAACAAGGTATGACCGGTGAGGCCCGCGGGGTGTTTCAGGCGGAATCAGAAGTTTAGATGCTAACTGTAGTTAGAAAAGTCTGGAGGAAGCTAACAGTTAGCATGGCTGTTAGCACTGAGTGTCGGGGTCTGTGGTTACCTGACCGCTAACGACACCTGTCAGACTCAGGTGTCACACAGAGACGGGCTGAAGCTGACAGGTGCGCTGCTCGCGCTCAAAGCGGAGAAATATCAGCTGTTATATAAGCAGCTAGCTGCAGCTAGCATGGCTGCAGCTAGCCACGACCTTTGCTCCACATTCAGACATGACCTGAAGATGAGGCTCAGCTTCATCCTCTGTTCATTCAGTGAGCGGGTCACAGTTAGGGTTGCCAACTCCCTGAAAGATAAATAAGGGACACCTCGTGGCCAGGGCCGGGCGACCCAGTTGTCTTCACCCTTCCCAGTGTGGTAGCTCTTTTTTTTTTTGTGTGTGAAATTATTTTTTAACCATTTGACTTGAATTTGATTTAAGCAGATGCATATTCTTTGTGATATGACCGTATGGGAAACAAATGATCATTTAGCCATTTATTTTTAGCTCAAAATGACAACATTAACACAGTAAAACAGGTCTCTTTCTTAAACAGAAGCCTGTCATGCTTAACTTTTGAGAATATAAGTAAATCTTTCTTTCTGTGCGTTCATCATTTGTTTGAAGCCAGCTCACCTCCTGCAACCACTTTTCCGAGAATACGCGCTTCTTTTGTGGTTCGGACTCCTTCTGACATTTGTAAAGCTGCACTTTCTTTTTGCCTTATAGTCTGATTTGTCATAACTTTTCCGTTTTGTGGTAAGCTTTTCTTTGGCTGTCACTTCTTCACCCTGACCTGTCTTATTTGGCTCAGCAGAACTAAAATATATATACCTTATTAGCTCAATACGGGACGATTCCGTTTTTTTAAGGGACAGTTGGCAACCCTAGTCACAGGTGAGCAGACAGGTGGGCTAGCATGTTATAGCTCATATTCACACTGAAGATGGAGGTTCTGCTCTTAAATGACGAAGAAGCCACAGCAATAGTCTTCATCACTGAGCTGCGCCTGTTTGGGTGAAGCTGTAGTGAAAGTGTGAGTCAGGTTAGTCATGATTGGCTCTGTAAACACTGTGTGTGCTTCTGTTTCCAGCTCAGTCCGATCCAACATTCCCAGCCTGAAGTTTTACACCACAGCGTCTCCCATGATGGGTGAGTATCATCATCATCATCATCATCATCCATGATGTTCACAGCAGCAGGAGAGCCTTCAAAGCACAGTGAGTTATAAACAGGTGTTATTATGGGGACGGAGAGGACAGAGCCCAGAACAGGTTTGTATCATGTTTATTTCTGCTGGGATTTTAGAATCTCACAGTAAGTTCTCTGAGGAGCTCAAACAGCACATGTACTGATGATGATGATGATGATGATCGGGGACTCTTGGTGATGATGTCATTGCGTGTTTTCAGGTGTGACAGTGGAGCAGTTTGAGCAGGCGAAGAGCAAACTGTCGACGCTGAAGGACGACCCGGGCAACGAGGTCAAACTGAAGATCTACGCTCTCTTCAAACAGGTGCCAGTTCCCCACACGTTCTAGATGTTCCACATTCAGACATTTGGTGTTCTGGAAATTTCTCACGTGGAGCTTTTCAAAGCAGGTTTTTAATTGGTTAATCCAGATTTGTCAAACCTTTTTTAAAAAAAAAAATAAATCATGTCCTCCTTTAAAAAAAAGTATTGGCTTAAAAAAATGATACTTGTGAAAACTTCATAAAACTGAGTCTAATTTTCAGTAACCTCAGTGTAAAAAAACTAATTTAATTGGTGTTACTGGGGGACTGATTAGATTTGGTAGTGAAGGAAAATATAAGTCGCTCCATCTTGTTACTGAGCTTCACTGCTGCCACCTGCCAGATTCTTACGCCAGCTGTGGGGCCAGCTGTGGGGCCAGCTGTGGGGTCAGCTGAGAGGCCAGCTGTGGGGTCAGCTGTGGGGCCAGCTGTGGGGTCAGCTGTGGGGTCAGCTGAGAGGCCAGCTGTGGGGTCAGCTGTGGGGTCAGCAGCTGCTTCTGCTCCTTCTTCAGCAATCTGTCGTCCCGGTTTGAGACGTGAGTAAAACTGTGCTCAGCGTTCAGATGTGGGAGCGTGCTGATCTCCTGTCATTGGCTGGAGTCTTGCGTGTGCCGCTAACAGCTGCTTTCTCCGCAAACTAAGAAGAGCAGGAGCACCAGCCCCCATCATGTACACTTTCTACAGAGGCACCATCGAGAGCATCCTGTCGAGCTGCATCACTGTGTGGTTTGGAGCCTGCAATGCGTCCTGTCATAGAACCCTCCAACGCATAGTGAGAGCTGCAGAGAGGATCATTGGTGTCTCTCTCCCCTCCCTCCAGGACATTTACAGCACCCGTCTCACTAAAAAAGCCCTTTGCATAGCGGCTGATCCCACGCACCCAATGCAAAGCTTCTTCAAGCTGCTGCCGTCAGGGAGGAGACTGCGGAGTCTCCAGGCCAGGACCAGCAGGCTGAAGGACAGCTTCATCCATCAGGCTGTCAGGAAGCTTAACTCCCTCCCGATTCTGCCCCCTCTCCCCTCTCTCCTCCACGGTCTCACTGAACTCTGTCTCACACACACACACACACACACACACACACACACACACACACACACACACACACACACACACACACTCTGACTCACTCACTGGCCTGCACCAGTTACCAGTCACTTTGTGGAGCATTGGACTGCCATTACCTCATAAGACTTTGTTGTTACACTATCTCATACCGTACATTACTAAATCTCCATTTGCACTACTCTGCCTCCTTACTTGAATATTGTATATTGTATATTGCATAGCTTTTTTTTGTTATACGTAAAATTGTATTGTATTTATTTAAATTTTTACTTTTAAATTATTTTATTTGCATTTTTTAATCACTAGGGTTTGAGAGTAACGAAATTTCTATTCTCTGTATGTCCTGTACATGTGGCAGAATTGACAAATAAAGTTGACTTGACTTCGTCTCGTCGGAGTGCTAACATGAAGCCGAGCTCGACACATATGACAGAGATGCCCCGGTGTAAAAGTCCTGGTGTGTGGGTTCATGAAGGACTTCAGTATAAGTTCACCTGCTCCTCTTCCTCCTTTTCCTCCTCGCTCAGGCCACCCAGGGTCCCTGCAACGCTCCCAAACCCGGCATGCTGGACTTTGTCAACAAGGCCAAGTGGGACGCGTGGAAGTCTCTGGGCTCCATCTCACAGGTACAAACACAGCAGGGAGATAAATGATGAAGGGTCGTTGCTCAGCTGTCTGTAGGAAGTCTTTTATTCTCTCGGGACTTCAGGTTAACGCTCTTTCCTGAAAGAGCGTCGCTGCGCTCGGAGCTCACAGATCTGCTCCTCCTTTAGCTTCTTGATGCTAACAGGCCGCTCTGCTGTGTTCTTTCCTCTTTGGTTTGAATCTGTTAGGATGAAGCCCGACAGAAGTACTGCGACCTGATTGGCTCCCTGGTGGAGGAAGAGACTGGAAGCTCCGCCCAGGTGAGCGCACAGCCAGCTGGGAGCGGTGCGACCTACGAGACGCTGTTGGTCACCAAGGAGGATGACATCACCACCATCAAACTGAACCGACCGGCCAAGAAGAACGCCATCACGACCGAGGTCAGCCACGCTTCAGACTGAAGCTACTCTGAAACAAAAACATGTACACCTGCTTTTCTTCTTATATCTGTGTTTCCTGTCAGATGTACAACGAGATCATCGCCGCTCTGGAGCAGGCGGCCACGGACGACTCTGTCATCACCGTCGTTACAGGTACACACACACACAGACACACACACACACACACACACACACACACACACAGACACACACACACACACACAGGGCTGTGTGTCAGGTCCTGTGAGCTTCCAGAACAAACCACTGACAGGAAGAAGAGTCAAATGAATAAAGTTGTGCTGCTGTGTGAACGTTTCTGGTTCATCATCAGGCCTGCAGATGTTACTGAACATCATGAATGATTGTTGCTGTTCGTGGTGAGAATGAGTCTGAGGAAACGCGGCGGTCCGTCCTCGCTGGGACTAAACTCCGACTGAAACCTTCAGGCTCGTGTTGAAGTGAACGCGTGTTCTCTTCGTTCTCACGTTTCAGGCGCCGGCGATTTCTACTGCAGTGGAAACGACCTCACCAACTTCACCAAGATCCCGGAGAACGGGGTGGAGGAGATGGCCAGACGGGGTGCAGATCTGCTCAGGTGAGTGTTCATGATGGAAGCAGCAGGAAACCCACTGTACTCGAGTAAAAGTACCAAAGTATTCATGTCCTTAAGTATAGCATGGATCACAGTGGCTCTGCATGCACGCCGTCATCTGCATCATGTGAGGTCGTCTCCTTGTTGACCTCTGAACCTCAAACTGACCTGAAGGAGAGATCAGCCTGAATCATTCCCGCCTCGCACAGTCAGGATGTTTTCTTTGGTGCCAAACCTGAAACCCTGAGCTCTCCTCTGTCTCTCTGCAGGAAGTACGTGAACGCTTACATAGACTTCCCCAAGCCGCTGGTTGCCGTGGTGAACGGACCGGCTGTGGGCGTGTCTGTCACTGTGCTGGGCCTCTTTGACCTGGTCTACGCCACAGAGAGGGTGCGCACACACACACACACACACACACACACACACACACACACACACAGAGAAGACGTCACATGATGATGATGAAACCTTTGACTCGTAGGCTCAGGATGTTTGAGTGCAGACTCAGGTGTGTTTCCTCACCTGGATGATGATCTTGCCTCTGTGGTCACAGCTGGACCTGCTGTGCGTGTTTATTCTGACTGCGCTGCAGCGCAGCATGATTATCAGTGCTGCAAACACCATCTCCCTCCATCACCTACAGGGTTTTTGCTGAAAGTCAAGTCAACTTTATTTGTCAATTCTGCCACATGTACAGGACATACAGAGAATAGAAATTTCGTTACTCTCAAACCCTAGTGATTAAAAAATGCAAATAAAATAATTAAAAAGTAAAAATTTAAATAAATACAATACAATTTTACGTATAACAAAAAAAAGCTATGCAATATACAATATTCAAGTAAGGAGGCAGAGTGGTGCAAATAGGCAGATAGTGCAAATGGAGATTTAGTAGTATGCAGTAAGAGATAGTGTAACAACAAAGTCTTATGAGGTAATGGCAGTCCAATGCTCCACAAAGTGACTGGTAACTGGTGTGTGTGTGTGTGTGTGTGTGTGTGTGTGTGTGTGTGTGTGTGTGTGTGAGACAGAGTTCAGTGAGACCATGGAGGGGAGAGGGGAGAGGGGGCAGAATCGGGAGGTAGTTAAGCTTCCTGACAGCCTGATGGATGAAGCTGTCCTTCAGTCTGCTGGTCCTGGCCTGGAGACTCCGCAGTCTCCTCCCTGACGGCAGCAGCTTGAAGAAGCTTTGCATTGGGTGCGTGGGATCAGCCGCTATGCAAAGGGCTTTTTTAGTGAGACGGGTGCTGTAAATGTCCTGGAGGGAGGGGAGAGAGACACCAATGATCCTCTCTGCAGCTCTCACTATGCGTTGGAGGGATCTATGGCAGGACGCATTGCAGGCTCCAAACCACACAGTGATGCAGCTCGACAGGATGCTCTCGATGGTGCCTCTGTAGAAAGTGTGCATGATGGGGGCTGGTGCTCCTGCTCTTCTTAGTTTGCGGAGAAAGAAGAGACGCTGCTGTGATTTCTTGGCCAGTGCCATTAGAAATGCACAACAGCCATTTTCTTACACTAACTATGCATAACTGTTGTGAGACACGATCATCTGACCGTGCCCTCCCCCCTCCTACTGACTCCCACAATTGCTCCCATTTCCTATCTGTATTTCTCTGGAGTCTGTTCATGTGGATGTAGGCTTCCATGATCAGTGAACTGACCTCCCAGCCCATTGTTCCTTCAGTGGGCTGCAAACCTGCAGTCAGCTGAGACTGAAGACGTCGCCTGGATGATGACGAAACGTTTCTCCCACTGAACACGTCCAGATGAACAGAATCAACTTTTGGAGATTTACTTACCTGGACGGTCGAGCGTGCATCAGGATATGATTGATATGTGTCTTGACTCAGGTATAGGACAGCAGATCTCAGTTTAAAAGGGAAACTACACGTAATTAAACTAAAAAGAGTTACGAGAAAACCTTTTATTTAATGTTTTTCCTGGTTTCAGTGAGTAAAAATAAGAGACCTGTGTTATCCTCATTTATCTGATGCTGGGTGTTGATGCAGAGCTTCATTGTTATTGTTAATGAACAATTTAACGTCCAGTTTCCATGAAAGACACCTTTTCAGGTCACGTGACAGCGACCTGCTCCAGGTGGTGACGCTGTGCCTCTGTGTGTCTCAGGCCACCTTCCACACTCCGTTCAGTCAGCTGGGTCAGAGCGCCGAGGGATGCTCCTCCTATACCTTCCCTAAACTCATGGGCGCTGCTAAGGTACACACACACTGTCACAGAGGCAGTGCTCATATGAACGCTACCCCCTGCTGGTAACCTGTGCACACTGCAGGCAGCTGTTAGGACTGACGTTTCCTTTCGTTCTGTGTGTATGTGTGAGGTCGTACGGTGACAGTGTTCCTCTGTGGATGACATGAAAGGAAAACACTGAGTTCATCTCTTTGATTTCAAGCTGCCTCATTTTTAGTTACATTTTACAGCATTTAAACCATCGGACCTAAAACCATCACAGTTAGTAAACATGACTGTAACCATGGTAACACTGCTGTGACATGAGTATCTGCTGGTTGGACATAGAGGACATGAGCTCTCTGACTGTCTCCTGTCTTCAGGCCAGCGAGATGCTGCTGTTCAACAAGAAGCTGACGGCGGTTCAGGCCTGTGAGCTCGGCCTGGTCACCGAGGTTTTCCCCGACAGCAGCTTCCAGTCGGAGGTCTGGACTCGGCTGAAGGCCTACGCCAAGCTGCCCCGCAACGTAATCACACACAGACTTACTCGAGTACTCTACTGCTTTACAGTCTCCCACAGCATGTCTTTATCCTGTCTTCTTCTCTCACCCCAACCAATCACAGCAGATGGCCCCGCCCCTCCCTGAGCCTGGTTCTGCCGGAGGTTTCTTCCTGTTAAAAGGGAGTTTTTCCTTCCCACTGTCGCCAAAGTGCTGCTCATAGGGGGTCACATGATTGTTGGGCTTTTCTCTGTATCTATGAAGCGCCTTGAGGCGACTTTTGTTGTGATTTGGCGCTATATAAATAAAACTGAACTGAATACTTACTGTCCTGTTAGCTCTGAGGTGAAACTGGTCTCTGTGTATGAAGGACTTCAGAGTGATGCTGACGGCTGTGTCTGCAGGGAAACGAGTCCAGGCCCCGAATCAGCTTAATCTGACCTCTGACCTCTCTGTCTCCGCCCCTCTTTCAGTCTCTGGCTCTGTCCAAACAGCTGATCCGCTCGGTGGAGAAGGAGCGCCTGCACGCCGTGAACGACGCCGAGGTGGAGCGCCTGATGGAGCGCTGGATGTCAGACGAGTGTTTCAACGCCGTCATGAGCTTCTTCCAGGCCAAGGCCAAGCTCTGAGGAAGAGGAGGCGTGTATGATGAAGATGATGGTTATTAATTGTAAATGTTGTAGAGTGACTTAGAGCAGACTGTAGGATGTTTCGTGACCAATCTGTAGTGTGAGCGCCACCTGGTGGGCGGGGTAGGGAGGTGCAGAGGCTCTGAGGCTGTGGCAGCAGGTCTCAGTGAATGAAACGCAGGCTTAAAGCTCACAGAGCTTCTGTCCTCAGCTGATGCTTTAGGAGTCCGTGTGAGTCTGAGCTTCAGTTTTCACACTGTGATGCTTTCAGTGTGCTCACTGCTGGTAAAGTGCCTTAAACACTCTAACTGCTGCTCAGCGTTCTCCGACGTCTGTTTGTCCAATAAATTCACAATCACTCGATGAGGTCGTCTTCTCTGTAAATATTCAGTCTGTGTTTGTGTTATAAAGGACACTTTATAATCTACGAAAATATCAAATCTGTCTGACAGTCATAATTTTCTCTACCCTTTATTCTTTAAATCAAACGTCTTTGTTTTTGCCTGTTTGGTTCTTTAGCCGTCAGAGTTGATCTGTGAAGGTCAACAAAGACGCCCAACGGATTTACTTCATCACAGCCTTGTCGTATTGGTCCATTTGATTGACCTTTATTATTCATTTATTTATTTATTTCATTTCAAGTTATCACAGATGGGACAGACGTGAGTGGGGGATAGGACAGGGAGAAAAAAGGGAGGGGAAGAAAGACAGGAAGAGGGACAGTGAGAGAGGACACTAAAAAAAGAAAACAAATTTCCTTGGTTACCTGTTGAGAGAAAAACAAGAGCAACACAATAACACAGCACCACTGCAATAACCTAAATAAATGTAAATAACAGTAAATATTGAATGTTGTGCAGCACACGGTGTGCTTTGAGGTAAGAAAGGTGTAGCTGTCTATGAACACCTGTGTACACCGGAGTTCATCCAGCTGTTCTGCCAGAGGTTTTATATTAACGCAGGACTCCAGGCCTGGAAACCTGAACTCCAACAAACAGACCAGAGTAACAGGATCCTCCAGCTTTCACTCGTTCAGGACGAGACTGACCCTGTGCTTCTAACTGCCAACAGAGGGCGCTGTCTGAAGCCAGACTCGTACAGATATTCATAAATGAGAAACATGAGCCCAGACTTTGACCCATGACACGCTCCTGTGGTTCGGACCAAATGGAGGCGGGATGCTGAAGACGAACGGTCATTTCCTGTCTGCACCGCCATCCTGTCAGTAACGGCTAAAATGTGGGTTAAGCCCCGCCCATTGACTCTGATTCTATTCTATATAATTTACTGTAAATGTCAGAACAGCTGGACTGTGAGTTTAATGAAGAGTTTAGCAGCTGTACGTAATACACTGGACACTGCATCAGCTGATGAGAAGCAGCAGGAGTTAAACATCAGACAGAATCGGGCTGGTTTTAGATGAGACGCTGTTAGAAATGAGAGATTTGAAAGGTTCTGTGCTGTTTGGTGGTGAGACGGCCCAGCAGGTGGCAGCACTCACCTGCACATGAAGCAGCTGTGAGGGCAGCAGGTGATCCTGCAGCTTCACTGATTCATGCTGAGGAGCAAACAGGAAGTCTGATTGTTCCTCAGCTGTGATGTTTACGGGCCGCTTCACTGGATAATGGTGCGACTTCATCCCACAGCAGAGGACAGGTCGTACACTCGGTGACCTGACAGGAAGTCCTCCCACTCTGTCACTTTCAGCAGATAGCACAGGAGTGATCCGTCTCCTTCATGGAGCTGCTCGGTGAAAGCATCGTCTTTGAGATTGGACCGAATCGTTCCCCTTGACCCGCCCCCCCACAAACCTCTGGACCCCTACGGCCCCTTCTGTGGTCGCCAGGATCCCAGACCCACATGAGTCACTGTGACTGAGATCAGACCTCCAACCAAACCACATCACCTATCTCCAGAGCAGAGCCCCAGTATCCTCAGCCTGGACAACATGCTGTGGTTCTTTGTTCTTGTAGGCTGCCCGACTCTGGGCTCTCCACTACAGAGGGCGACGGTCATTCAGGAGAAGCTCAGAGCAGAGCTGCTGCTCCTCCACATCAAAAGAGTCAACGTTCAGGATCTGAGTGTTTCATGAATGTTCTGCTGTGAAGATTAGATCCCTCACTGGCTCTGGGACACCTCGATGGAGCTGAACAGCAGGACAAGTCACAGGAATTATTAGAAGAAAAGGGTTTTCCTTTATTTAACCCAAGAAGTTATATTTAAAAAATAACAAATGTCAGGCTCATAAAAGAAACAAGGATCAGTCACAAATACATAAGTAAACTAAATGTGTGCGCCTACAAATCAATGCACCTGCTGCAAACTAAAGTGTGTGATTGTGTACATGAGAGTTACGGAGTGTAGAGTGTGGACACGGGTTTGACCGGCACATGGAGGTGAGTCTGGAGCAGGTCTGTGAGCAGAGGCTGGACGGACAGACGGGCGGATGTTTGATGGAGCAGTCAGGTAAATGGATGGTGGTTGGATGACGGTCCCTAGCAGACTGTGGTCACGAGCTGTGACCTCAGCGCCCACAGTGCAGTGTGCTTGTGTGGGCAGCAGCAGCTGTGATGTCGTCGGTGAGCTTGGCTTTCAGATTGTGTGAAAGTAAAAGTGGAGCATCTGGAACATCTGGGCGCACGTTTAACCCCGCTCTGCTCTGAAGCCTGAGCAGGAAGCGGGGTCCATCTCTCTGAGCTGTGGCTTAAATTCTGTTGTTGTCGTGTTTAACTATGGCACCGGGGCAGGAGGAGGAAACCACGTCCACAAGTGCAGCTTCTCTGCAGAATCACTTTCACTGTGTCGAGTCCATTTACATAATAATGTGAGGGACCATGAGAGTGCTGCACCGGTGCTGCACAGGTGCTGCACCAGTGTGACTGATTTCCCTCAGTGATGCATGCAGGAGAAGAAGACATCATCATCGGACTGTCGGAGCCTCAGAGGATGAAAATGTGCAGAAATCTCGCAGAGCCGTTCGTTTCTAACAGAAGCAATAAAAATCCCTCACATGGTTTTACTTTGATTGTTTTTGGTCCGTTATTTGTTCTGAAATGTTACAGGCGTCACACTCAGCAGATATCTGTCCCATAAAGCATGAAGATAAACCTGTGTCCAACATTAAATCATAACCAGGCTTAAAGTTAGCTTTATTAGGGGCGTGGCCTCTGTGAGTGACAGGTGGATGGTGACACAGGTGTGCTGTAGCTGCTAGCTGTCTGCTAGCTTCACCTGAACTGGACCTCTGCACGTGTTTGTGCTGGTGGAGCCTTTTAATGACGTCATGTGACCAATAACACGGCTGCTGTGAGGTCACTGTGGTAACAGAGCGTCCACGGTGTGTTAAAGGCCTCGTGCTGAGGGAGGTGGCTAACCCTTAGCTAAAGAAGCAGAGTGGTCACTGAGGTCTTCATCAATGAAGTACTGAAGCCTGGAGGTTAACGGCAGTGAGAGTAAAAACACAGGAAAGATGTTAATTTTTAATCTTTTGTCAGATTTATTAACCTAAAGTTGGTCAAACTCGATTTAATGAGCTTCTCAAACTGCTGATTGAATCCAGGAAGTAATGTAATCCTGCACAACAGCATTTTCATTCTGGGAGGACGCTGGAGTGAGATCATAGTTTGGGAACATTTACTCCATCAGGATCTGATCATGTGCACCTCAGATCCTTTAAATCTTCCTGCAGACGGGCTGGTGCTCGTGGAGCGGCCGGTGTGTGGCCTGCTGAGGGTTTGGACACTTCCTTCACATGAAATACAAGACGGGTGGAAAACCAGCTGCCAGTCTGCACTCTCAGCATCCGCTCATCTCCTCCCTTCCTCGTCTCCTCCCTTCCACGTCTTGTGTTTCCCTTCTTGTTCTCCGGCTGCAGCTCCACCCGGTCAGGTTTCCCTCGGCTTGTCTCCCACTCAGCTCACATTCACCCACAGTCGTCCTCCTCCACGTTTCACTCGGTGGATCAGTGAAGTCACATTTCTGGAGCAGCAAACACAGACACTAAATCTCAGAGAGAATCGTGTCCTGCAGAAATTTCTGAAACATCAGAGAAAAAAATCTAAAAGCTCAACAACAGGTGGAGGACAGGTGGAGGAGTACACACAGAGGCAACATGGCTAAAAACACACAAAACAGCCACAAAGACTAAAACGGCTCATACACGAGCACAGAGGGCTGAAAACAAGAAGCACAGCGATGATGTCACAGAGGCTGTAAGGTCACGGGCTTTCTGGGCCAATCACAGGGCAGAGTGTGTCCGTTTAGATCATGTGATCACGTTGGCTTCATAACCTCAGACTTACACTGAGGTGATGTTTGTACCTCCAAGTCTGAGCCCACATCATTGGAGTTGAGGGGGAGGATCAGGGAGGTTTATGATGACAAACGTCATAAACTGTTCACACTTTCTCCAAAACCAGCTCTGAAACAAACGACGACCTCTGAAGGTCGACTGAACCCACGTTCTTCAATGATAATGACAGAAGTGATGAAACCACCTGAGCTCAGTCAGCACTGATAGTTAAAGAGCATGAAAGCAGACTTTTCAGTCTGTGTAACAATCCTTAGTTAGACAAAATACCAAAATGTTGTTTGTGAGTGGATGGATGGATGGATGATGGATGGCTGGATGGATGATGGATGATGGATGGATGGATGGATGATGGATGGCTGGATGGATGATGGATGATGGATGGATGGATGGATGATGGATGGATGGATGGATGGATGGGATGATGGATGATGGATGGATGATGGATGATGGATGGCTGGATGGATGATGGATGATGGATGGATGATGGATGGCTGGATGGATGATGGATGATGGATGGATGGATGGATGGATGGATGGGATGATGGATGATGGATGGATGATGGCTGGATGGATGGATGGATGATGGATGATGGATGGATGATGGATGATGGATGGCTGGATGGATGATGGATGATGGATGGATGGATGGATGGATGGGATGATGGATGATGGATGATGGATGGATGATGGATGGATGATGGATGGATGGATGATGGATGGATGGATGGATGGATGATGGATGGATGATGGATGATGGATGGATGGATGGATGGATGATGGATGATGGATGGATGGATGGATGGATGATGGATGATGGATGGATGGATGGATGGATGGATGATGGATGGATGATGGATGGATGGTGTAATATACTGTAGTGCTGGGGTGCTGTTGACTCCTCCACCAGCAGAGGGCAGGCGTGTGCTGTAGCTGTGCAGTAACAGACAAATAAAAAGCGCCGTGGTCTCCTGAGCGCCGTCTGTTACCAACTGTTACAGTACAACACGGCCAGTCTGAAAGAGAAATGTGAAGATGAAGTTAAACTGCTGCAGAAGGCAGCTGATCTCCCTGACCTTTGACCTCAGCATCAGCAGAGTGAAGGTGCTCGGCTGCTCTCTGTGAGACTTTGTGATGCTTCTCCTCTGCTGTGCTGACCTAACTCTGAATCTGTCCACATCCACAGGATGGTGGAAGTTTGATCCACGGAGACTCACACAGAGTCTATAGCATGAGCTCGCTCACTGAACCAATCAGATCGATGCATTTCTAGGTTGAGTTTAATGGAGCAGAGGATTAAACTTGACAGCTGACGAACGAAGACAGAGCTGGATTTACCTGATGTGACCTCCGAGCATCAAGTCAGGACAGAGAGGAGGAAGAGGAGGAGATAACACAGAGCCATTGATGAAGAGCGAGAGAAAGGGTGGGGGAGGGGTAACGAGCTGGGAAAGCAGAGATGGTTTTGGTGGAGGGAAGAAAACAAAATGAGAGGCGAGGTTGTCACGAGGCATAAAACTAATAAATCAAAGATTTTCTTCTCAAAGGTTTAAACAGACGTGAGCTTCACTGATAAACAATAACGACAGTAAACTACAATCAAATAATAAAAAATAATAATAAACACGTCCACGAGGAACCCGTCCACCAAAGGACGTGAAGCAGTGTGTCCCGGTTAACGTGGACTCAGCAGCTCGGGGACCTGAAACCTCAGGAGGAGTCGGGGTCTCCTGTATCTGCTCCCAGCTGAGCGTCTCAGCTCATCGTTTTACCAGGAGAGCCTCAAACACGTCGATAGAGAAAGAAAAACAAACGTTTATAACAAACGAACTGTTCGTGCAGTTTCTAACACGGGCGTGTTTGGAGGTGTGTGATTGGTTCATGAATCTGTCCCCATCATGTCTGTGAGTGTTTCAGTGATCCAGCTCTGTGAGTCTGTGACGGGAGCACCTGATTATTCCCGTCACGTCGTCCTCCCTCGCAGACCTGATTGGGGTCTCGGTGTCAGACAGGTTTTCGGCGACCTCGCCGAGGACACGCCGGCTGCGTTCTCGCATCAGAGAGCCTCCTCCCGCCGGAGATCCTCGCCGCGCTCTGCAATCAGCTCAGCATTTACATTCAGATGACTGCGCCGAGCCGCTGGAATGAAAATTTCCTCAGAGATCAGCTGGGGACTCGTGCGGGTGGGAGGGGGAGGACGTGACAGCGCCGCCTCACACCTGTCCTCACATGACATTTCCAAGTTGGCCTGAAAGTCTAATCAGCAGGATTTAATCACATCTGCTCCGTGTGGAAATCTAAATATTCATGCAGCTCTGCAGTGTGAGCTGATGGAAATAGATGTCATCTCCTGACCTGCTGACCTTTCTCCAGGATAGCATCAGGCTGCAGCTCCTGCTGCTGTGCAAACATCTGGAGCTCTGCTCTCTGTGTCATTATTATTGGTTTAACGGGCTGAGCTGTGTGCTCTTAATCAAATGACCAGAGAAGACCTGAAACCCTCTGTGGATCCCATGTTGACCATCAACATGACTGATTTTATATCTGCTTGTTTTCACTTTGTGTGTCTGTTAATTAGTGCAAACTAACAGGATATTAAAGCCTGATGACTGTGAGACCCGAGCTCTCAGATCTATAACTCATAAAAGGATTCAGGATCCAGGTCTGACGTAAGTTTTCTCCTGCTCCAGCTGAGTAAAGACATAGAACATAAAGTTTATTCTTATGGCTCGCTACCTTTAAACCTGTTTATCTATTCTCTGGGTTTAAATCCAGGCACAGCTCTGTGCTTGTGAGACTTTTAGAGCCAACATGTGGGCGGGACACAGGATGACCTGGTCGCCACATTCTTATCAGTGGTCACATGATATCATTAAAAGGCTCCAACAGCACAAACACGAGAGTCCAGTTCAGATGAAGCTAGCAGCTACAGCCACCTGTCAGTCACAGAGGCCACGCCCCTAATAAAGCAAACTTTAAGTACGATTTAGACAGGTGAGTTATCAAAGCATCCTCCCCGAGTGCACCGACTCGCTGCACCATCGTGTGGTTCAAAGAGGTATTACATGAGAGTACAGCCAGCTGTGTAGAGCTTCAGCTGATGTCTCTGCAACACATCACAGTCGCACATGAGCCTGAGCAGGTGTGTCTATAAGGCCTGTAAGAGGGCGGGAGGAAGTTCACTGTGTGATGGCGGCAGGTGTGAGCTCGCTCTGTGTGCAGACCCTCATTAAGATTCAGGAGGAGGCGCGGCTTGCCCCGGAGTGACTCCTCTCAGCGATCAAACCCACTGACCCGCTGCAGCGACGGATTCTCCTCCTCCCTGGCGTGCGGGGGAGGCGGCCCTTCTGGTTGGCTGGCTTCATTGTGCTGTGGTTTGGTTGGCGGCGCAGCATCAAAGCTGTTACTCAGAATCTGGAGGAGCTGGAGGCGTTTTCACTGCTGCTCCATTTCCACACTGTTAAACTCCCGCTCAGCACTACATCCTGCAAATGCTGCTGATTCACCCGATGACCTTTGACCTGTGCCACTGACCCTCTGACCCACATCTGAATGGAAACGTTAGAAATAAATTAATCTAATCTTGTTGCGACACAGATAAACCTCCTGATCACTTCCTCTCTGAGACGCACTCATCAATGAGCCTCCAGCTGTGACCGTCACCGCCTGAGGTAACCACGGAAACCTGAACGTTTTACACATGTGACACCTGAGTGCTTCCTGTCCCGCCCACAGATCACAAGGACTCGCTGCCTTCCTGGTGTCGGATCAAAGTGACTGAATTGTTGCCGGCAGACGTTCCACACTTCCTCACAGTCCCACAGTGGGAGAGTGTGCTGCCACCTGAGGAGGATCCACTCCCACTGAGGTTTATGACTCTGGTTAATTAAAGGTAGTGGCAGGAACAGGAGACACCTGAGTGATCAGATCCTTCACTCAGATAATATTCCACCTGTGTCAGAGAGGCCAGTGAGGTCTCATCTTTAGTTTAAGGATCCAGAGTATGTGATGAATATGTTCAGCTGATGGAGCGCTGATGGAGGGCTGATGGAGGGCTGTTGGAGCACTGATGGAGGGCTGATGGAGCGTGCTGATGGAGCGCTGATGGAGGGCTGATGGAGCGCTGATGGAGGGCTGTTGGAGCACTGATGGAGGGCTGTTGGAGCAGGCTGATGGAGCGCTGATGGAGCGCTGATGGAGGGCTGTTGGAGCACTGATGGAGGGCTGATGGAGCGCTGATGGAGGGCTGATAGAGCGCTGATGGAGCGTGCTGATGGAGCGCTGATGGAGGGCTGATGGAGCGCTGTTGGAGGGCTGATGGAGCGCTGATGGAGGGCTGTTGGAGCACTGATGGAGGGCTGATGGAGCGCTGATGGAGGGCTGATGGAGCACTGATGGAGGGCTGATGGAGCACTGATGGAGGGCTGATGGAGCGCTGATGGAGGGCTGTTGGAGCGCTGATGGAGGGCTGTTGGAGCGCTGATGGAGGGCTGATGGAGCACTGATGGAGGGCTGATGGAGCGCTGATGGAGGGCTGTTGGAGCACTGATGGAGGGCTGATGGAGCGTGCTGATGGAGCGCTGATGGAGGGCTGTTGGAGCACTGATGGAGCGCTGATGGAGGGCTGATGGAGGGCTGTTGGAGCGCTGATGGAGCGCTGATGGAGGGCTGATGGAGGGCTGATGGAGCACTGGTGGAGCGCTGATGGAGCGTGCTGTACCTGAGACAGTTCGTTTCACGGCTCGTGGACTCTGGACTCGTCTTCGCTCTGTGGTTCGTCCACTCGGCTCAGTTAAGCTCATTCTGGTTGTTTCATTTTCCGGTCCCAGCGCTGACGCCTGTGCCGAGGTGGACCTGACTGACCTGTGCAGATGTGACCCCGCCCCCAGACTCCTTCCTCAAAGCGGCTTCAGCGAGTTCACGTGGACTCTGCGGGCGGCTGCAGCTTCGCGGGGTCGCCCGGGAGACGAACTCTCTCTGAGCGTTTGAAGAGGACGGAGGAGTTTCATTTTATCTGTCAGTCAGTCCCTGCATCACGGGGACGCCGCTCTGAGCGTGTGAGCGACATTTACATGACCTACATACAGACTGCAGAGAGAGGGAGGTGTGTGAACGCCACAGAGGAGGAGATGGAAGCTGAAACAAGCAAAGAAAGGAAAACTGAATGTAATGGATGGAGCTCGCTGTAGGCTGACTGTGAAACATTAATGCGCTGCTGTACTGCAGCGTGTAGGTGCAGCACGAGCAGGGCGGCGTGCAGCATCCATCTGAGCCTCCTCGCTCCCTCGTCTGCTCTGTGACACAAAAGCAGAAACACTTCCTGAGTTTACAGTTTTCAGCTTTCACACTCGGGACGACAGTGAAGCTCCACCCACTGCTGCTGTGGGTGTGGCTGATGTCATGTTTCAGCAGGTACAAACATAATGTTTACCTGCATGGTGGAACGTGATTGGTCAATAGAAGGTGAATTACAGCCGAGCTGTTGTGAGATCATACGCTGTGGTTTGTGTGATCGTTGTTGTCTCCTGATCATCTTCGTACTGTGAGTCAGTACAACAACAAAGGCTAACAGCTGATTGGCTGATGAACTGTCAGTCCAGTGTTTGAGATCTGACTAAGCTGATGGTTTAAAATAGCTGCATGGATACGCGTCCATCTGAAGATGGTGAAGATGTTTCTAGCAGCACTTTGTTACAAGATGACAACGTTTGTAAACCCAAAGAGCTTCTCAAACATCGTTTACCTGTATGTTCACGTGGCTTTTAGGCATCGTGGTGTTGGAGGTGAATTTATACAACTCACAAAGCTGTAACGTTATTACGTATAACAACGGCAGCTTGCTAACATTTAGCTAACATTATAGCAGCTGTTCTTCCCTCTGTGGGCGTGGCGTTATAGCATTGCTATGCTTGTGTACACCTGGAGTGTGTGATGTAACGACTGACTCTATGACTCTTAATGAATGCAGTCAGGCTCCAGGAGTTTTGTCTGAAGGGCGTCTCTCTCCCTCTGAAACATTAACATTAGGGAGGTAGGGCTGCTCGATATAACGATATATATCGATGACGATATAAAAACATCTGTCGTTTTATTTTACGCTATCGTTTGTTTCGTGGTGTCGCAAAATAAACTGTTTACGGCAATATTTGTTCATGTTCTGATGTCACTGTAGTTATTATTAATTTCTTAAAGGTCTCTCTTTCTCTTATATTTAATATAACCACACTACGGACGGACAAGCGCCTGTTTTTATGCGTTGTCGTTAGCAACAACGACGGTAAAACCACCGCGTGTCCGCTTGTTTATTTTCCACATAAACCTTTCACAATAAAGCTCAAGATCCTGTTGAGACTTTTCAAAATAAACTGAATCACGTGAAAGATGCAGAGTGTTTACGGATGAGAAGTAAAAAAGACGCCAGGTGCTAAAAAATAAACCTTAGACTCAAACGTTAGAACAGGCTTTTCCCCGCAGCACGCCGTGTAATAAATACAAAGAAAACGGCGCCGTTACAACTTATGTCTAAAATGTATCGTTTCATGCATCAGTTAAAACACTCGACTCCAGCTACACGACGCTCAGCTGGAAACACTTCACACTAGTCGAGCTGCCCGAGATTCACAGACTTTACAGAAAATGTTACATTTGTGTGATTTATATCGTTATCGGGACGATGTCTTATATCGGGATATGAGATTTTGGTCATATCACACAGCCTTAGAGGGAGGTGTTCTGGGCATGTTGTCGCAGGTGGAGGCCCCGGGGCAGACCAGGACACACTGGAGAACTCCTCAGAGTTCCCCTGGAGGAGGTGGCTGAGGAGAGGCTGCTGCCCCTGTGACCTAGCCCCGGATAAGCAGACTCATACTTTATTGAAGGTGGTGCCTCCTCCGTTTAAGACTTCTGCTCCTCCCTCGCCGCTCGTACTCCTTGATGGTTTAGTTTTTTGCCTCTACAGGGTCAGGGTCCTCAGGTCACATGATGACCAGCGAGCTCCACCCCAGAAGACAGAGAGCTGCAGAGAAAGCTCACGGGTGGAGATTCATTCAGTCTTGTGTGTTTTGGGCGCAGTGCGGCAGTGGCGCCCTGTCAGGACAGGCGAGGCAATAAATTAGGGTCAAATCATTTGGGGATGTAGGTACTAAAGCTGAGGTAACTTTAGGCCAGTGCACGGCTTCAAACTTGAATCTGTGCATTGATGGTTTGGATGTTTCATGCTTGTAGAAAGAGGCTTCTAAAGATGAGTAAAGCTGGACTCATGAGGCGTCTGTTACTGGTGGATGTGAGTCAATTGCTTGCTGTGAAATGAAACAAAATCAGCTTTTCATGCAGTCGTTTAAAAGTTTAGGAAGTGGAAAGTCACCAATAAACCGTCCACATCAATCGGCAGGTGCGTGGAGAGCGAGCTGTGCTCTCAGTCACGCTGCGTCACTGAGGATTAATTCAGCGCCGTGATGAGAACATGCAAATGAAGCTGCTTTTAAGCCCACCGGCTCGTTTGCTCTCTGCCCTGCACGGGTCGCCCGGCAGCTCTCAGACCTGCCTGATTGAGGTAAAAGCACATAAAAGTCAAACTGCGGGAGGATGACATCCAAAAACATTGGCTTCATCTCCATAATGCATTCCAGCTGTCTCTGCTGGCCACAGGAAGTGCGTTAAAGCGAGGCAGAGGGTCACAGAGCTGCCTCATTTCCATTATTCATCTTCATAAAAGCTCCCGGACCGCTGCCTCTGAGTTTGGGGAAGGAATGAGGGGAATGTTAAAACTGTGCTCTCCTACTTATCTGATCACACACACATCTGGTTACACATCTGCTTCTGTCTGAGGCAGCACTGATGGAGGCAGGTGCAGATGAGGGGTCTTCATCGATGAAGGTCCTGAGTGTGGTTACAGTACAGAGCACAGTGCTGAGGATGATTTCAATAACACTGAGGCTGCTGTTACGTGTTTATGAGAGGCACAAAAACACCACGAGAACTCTTCAATGAGCCGTTTGTTTAAAATGTTCGCCGCTGTGATGGCGTGAAGGCTGTGAACCTGCTGGTCATGGCGTCCATCGGCAGCTCTGGGTCTCTGCTCAGACCTGCAGCAGTCCTGGTTCTGGTCCTGCAGTCCAAAAGCAGCTCAGTCAGTTGTTTTTGAAGGACGTCTCTGCTCTTAGACTGGATTCGTCCTTTCACTCAAGCAGAGCTCGTTTCTATCACCTGTAGCTTCCATCACAGTTTTCATGGATGACGTTTGTTTTCTGATGAAAATGAGACAATAACTGAATAAAACGTGATGCAGGAGGACAGAAACACATCAACACTTTCATCAACAAATGAAAAAGAGACAAAAATACATCCGGGAGACGAGGTCCAATCAGAGATCATCAAGCTGTGTAGAAAGGCGGGGCAGTTTAGAAGTGATCCAATCACAAGCGATCTTGTGCAGCAAGGTTAGACATATGGACAGGTGGAGGAACGTAAAGTGCTTCATGAACCATGTGAAGCAACAACACCACAAACTTTTACACCTGCTGGTAAAACCAAAGGAGGCGGACCAATGCTTTGGAACACCTGAGCGTCCATCTTTACCTGCATGTTCAGAGCTCTGATCCACGCAGGAAGTAAAGGCTCAGAGGATGAGTGATGGCCTGGAAAACCCTGTAAACGAAACACTGTGACAGCTGAAGAAGGACGAGCTACACCTGGGCGGAGCTGCTTACAGGTCTCAGCAAACAGCAGCACTAACCTGTCAGAGCGTCAGCAGCTCAGGACCACAGTGACCAGGACTGAGAAGGTCAGCCAAGAGAAACCGAATGAAACCTGGAGACCTGCAGACCCGTCACACTCCTCCTCAGAGCTTCTCCCACCTATCGAAAAGAAGCTGAAGACCACAGAGACTCAGGGAGACCCAGAACCACCAGGAACCATCAGAACCAGAAAGAGTCTCAAAGGTCTGCAGTGAAGTGTCCTGATGCTCCATCATCCAGGAGAGGAAATCCCCAAACGTCGAGTCTGTTCATCTGGATGTTTTCAGTAGGAGAAACATTATGTTGCTGCTCGTTAGAGAGTTTCTGTCTGTGATGCTGAGCTAGTTTAATGCATGCACGTCTCCACTGTGTGTGTCTGTCTGTGTGATTGTGTGTCTCTGTTGTGGGTCTGGCTCTGCTGGATCTCCTCACAAACATCCCTGTGAGCTCGTTGTTGTTCTGTAGTTTTTGGGAACGTCACGAGTCTCCGACCGAGCCGAGCATCACTGCTGTGTTCTTGTCTCAGTGTGGACGATTCAGTCTCATTTAAAGGCTCTGATTGGTCTGTTTGACTTTCAGAGGGTCAGTTTGTGTTTTAGCTAACTTCAGCCGCTCTGTGGTGATTACAGGCTGGACAAGAAAAAAACACAGATACGAGATGTTTATCCTCCTCTGTGGGGGTGGAGGTGTCCTGAGGAACTGCAGCCTTTTGTCTTTACAGTTCAGCTGCTTCTCCAAACCTGCCACGATTCAATAAGACGGAGCCTGGAGCTAACATTCCCATCCATGTTGTTATGTTTTATCCTGTGAGGTTACTGCGAGAGGTCATTCTGCCTGTTCAAAGGTCAAAGGTCAGTAACAGTAACTGGTGAGGTAACAGAGATCTGCTGGATTGTTGAGCTGAGGGATGGTCTGATGGTCTGTCCTGTCACTGAGGACACGTTGGGCGTCTCACAGGTGACACTGTCACACACACAGGTGATCGTGGAGGCTCTGGAGGGTCGAGGGCTTCCTGAGCTCCTGGGAGGGAAGCAGATGGTTGTTTGTGGCGCGTTTAAAGGTCCTGATCACATCCTCAGCACATGCAGGTGTTACTGATGTGTAAGTGTAGCTGACTTTATTTACACACACGCTTCACCTGCTTCACTCTCAGAGCTGCAGGTCAGAGCAGGACGAAGCGTCTCCATCAGCCACTTTGGTTCACGAGCAGCTCTGGGAGCTGGGTGAGCTTCACACACCACCACAGCTGGGACAGGTGTGTGTGCGTGTGTGCTCCCATGAGTGGGTGTGTGACGCTTATCTAAGCGTGTGACTGTGCTGGTAATGAGTGTGTGTCCAGATGTGTGTGTGTTGTGGTGAAGCAGCCCACATCAGACAGAAGCATCTGCTGAGTCACGTCCTGCAGACCTCTGCTGTGTCTGCCTGTGGGGGGTGGGGGTGGGGGGCTGAGGTCACCCCTGGCAGCTGATTGGACGGTGTTTGCTGGAGGCTGCTGGACTGCAGACTCCTGCTGGTTGCCACAGAGTTTCCGTGGAGCCACCTGCTCCAAGCGTACAGCTAAACAAAGTGTGCCGCAGCAGGAAACAGAGAACACTCGCCTTCAAAGTAAAAGTGCTAACTGCTACATCAGCACATTTCAAAGTACAGAGCTTTTATTTTGAAATCTGCCTAAATGAGCGCATGGAGGATTTTGGTGCAGCAGCCTGTGTGTGACCGACCTCACCGTGAAACTGAGACCAGAGACTTTCCTGAGTGGGGTCAACAGCAGGTCAGCGTCAGGCTAACCTCCACACAGGCGCGAGGAGGACGGAGCAACCGTCAGCCAGGAAGTGAAGAAGCCGGTTTACATCCTGTTGCATGAATTGTGCGATGTGTTTCAGTCGTTGTGAATCAGCCTTTCTGTCTGTGTGTTATTGTGATGTCTGCTCTTCCTGAGCTTTATTCGTTTTTATCATTTGTAAAAATCTTTTAAACGTAAAATCTCAAAATAGTGTCGAGTTTCTGCCGTCAGCTGAGGACGAACTCGGTGCTTTTATTTGTGTCTTTGTTGCTGAGGTGTTGTTGGACCTGTTTGCATCACACACACACACACACACACACACACACACACACACACACACACACACACTCTGGTAGGAAAGTCTCTGTGATGATGTCAGCACCTC
>NC_141352.1:8008855-8021355 GCF_057382095.1 Aulonocara sp. 'chitande type north' Nkhata Bay | reverse complement strand
CCCCCTGGTGGCGGTGCGCAGCAGTAACGTGTGCTGTGAGTAGGACCTGGCTGTCTCAGGGAGGGGTTGCAGGGGTGTGTGATCGGTCACGGTCGGCCACCTGACTCACACACGCCTCAGCGTCAGTAAAAGTGTGAGCCACAGTGCAGCGGCTCAGAGGCCTGTGTGATCTCATGAAGCCATCAAAGACCAGGATGAAAGCCTGGACCTTGTTGTGGTCAGAGGGGAGGGCCCACACAGATGTTTGTGATCGTTGGTCCTCAGCTGCCCCTCTGACACAGCCAACGAGAGACCACAGACGAAGCAGGAGGAGAGACGCGATGGTTGGACTGACAGGTGACTCCAGCTGCAGAGTAACTCAGAGCTGGACGACTAACTCGTCCTCTGTTATGTCTGCAGGTCCCACTCAGAGCGTGGTGTCTCCTCCTGAACCCACAGAGGATCATCATCAGAGCCGTGGCTGCTTGGTTATCAGTCTGCACAGGCTGTAAACATCACACACACACGTGCACACAATCGTGCACAGCTAAGTGTGAACGGGCCCGTGAGCTCGCTTCAAAGCTACGAAGGTCTAAATTTAGGGGTCAGGTGATGGCGCCGGCGTTTAACGGCTGACGCGTGCACAGGGAACAAAATCACGGCTCCTCTGATGCTCACCTGCTGCGACCTCAGATGTTTAGGTGCAGATGTGCTGCATCTGTATGGGGCTGTTTGAAAAGCTTTGATGATGGAGGAGTGCGGCCTCGCCGTGGTTACTTTGTCTCTGGTCTCTGTGGTCGACGATGCTCATAAACAAACTGTAAAGGAGGAAAATGTTTCATACGTGTTACATAAAATCATCAAGAGATGGAAAGCTTCATCATATTACAAACACGTCTCAGATTACATGTGAGGAGGAATCTTTCAGCAGGCGGTCGTTAAACAGGCGCAGAGAGCTAAAGAGTCTCTACAGGACGGACGGCGCACGTGCTCGCCGCTCTGAAGTGCACGCAGTATAAATAGGACGAGACGTTAAACAGAGAAACCAAACACTGGGCACGATGTGACGTTTCCAACAAAGGCTGTTTGTGCAAAGCAGCAATTAGAGGCGACGACAGGCTCAGATCCCACAAACAGAAACGCCTCTTTTAAATAACCTGTCTGCCTCATGTCGCACAAACACACCATGAGCGTCCGCAAGGACCCGAGCGTTCAAAGTCACGGCTCAGTTTGTGCAGGATCACCTGGAAAGGTCGAGTAAAGGGTCAAAGCAGAGTGACAGAGACCAGCGTCACAGCCACACCTGGCAGGGAAAAGAACTACAGCAGCTCATTACTGCTTTATCGATGTTCCTTTGAGTAAAAGGTTTAAGAAAACATGTTCATGTTGCAACTGTGGTGACTCTGATCCCTCCATCAGCAATAATCAAAACAGTGTTTTTGGATGAATTCGTGACTCCAAGCATGAAGAAGCAGATTTGACTTCATGTGAATGAACCCATCAGTTAATGCAGCAGGTGAGTTATTCCCCGCCTGCAGCTGTGCAGGTGTGCAGGTGTGCAGGTGTGCAGGTGTGCAGGTGCTCAGTGATGAAATCACTGAGCAGGAAGTGTGTGCTGGGTCCTGATGGTGGGATCATGAATATAACTCACTGTGACTCCCTCACAGACCCACTAACACGGGGAGCAGCTTCATGTAACACACTGTGACACACTACAGGCAGCACTGACACGTGGTGGTCACGTGTCACATCCTGTCTGTCTGACAGAGACAGGAAGAGAGGACATGATGTCATAATCGAAAGAAGGCACCTGTGACAAAAACACCTGAAACATTTGTAACTTTCCAACATGCCGACCTACAGATGAAAGTTTGTGAACTTCACACAGCTGCACGTCTAACACCCACGTTTGCACCGTCATACACCTGTGACCTGAAAAGGTGCTGTGGGTGGAGCTGTCGGGGGGATCAGACACGTCAGTGCAGCGTGAGTGAAGGCTGCACGCTGAAGGCTTCCTGACTCGTGAAGGGTCATGTGGTGCGAACAGCACTGGTCAGAGATGTTTTCAGAGGACCTGTGCTGCTCCGTCTTTTCTTCATGTATTCTCACAGAGCAGCTTTGCATGATTCACAGTTCAGAATAATCCCTCTTTATCTGATACTGTACCGCCCTGCAGCCCCTCAGTCCTTCCTCTGTCTGATACAAGCTCCTCCCCCTGCAAGACAACTTCTACTGATTAGGACAGGTGGGTGGGGCTTGCACCTGAGACCCAGATGAGGGACGTCATGATAATGTCCCAGAGTAGAAAAAAAAATGGTGATAAACAGAGTGTTTAGCCCAGGAGCGTTGTGCTCATGCTGAGCTCATCAATAGAAACTTTGGCCATTATTAAATATGAGCATCCAGCACAGGACCAGGACCAGGACCAGGATCAGGACCAGGATCAGGACTACTTGGATTCATGTTCAGGAAGAGGGTGGAGCACCTTCCTGGAACTGTGCAAAGCCGACCTCTGCAGACTAATGTTGTGATTTGGTGAAACTGAATCTCAGCAGTGAAATCCACGTTCATGCTGACCTGCTGCATCCAGCACAGCAGGTCAGCGCTCTGCCTCTGAGACGCGTCCTTACATGTGAAAAGTCCTCGCTGTCCAAATGTCCACGCTTCGTCAGACGATCAGGCCGTGACACAGACGTCCTCACTAATCACATTTGTTTAAACTTTCCAAACATTCTCACTCTTCAAATTGTCCTTTATTTATTTCCTTCCCAGAACCGTGTCTGTGTTTACAGGATCTCATTGTTAGTGTCCCACGGTGGACGGTGTCCCACCCGCTTTGGTGCTGAGAGAAACCTGAGATTTTGTTGAACCACAAAGGTCACTTGTTAGGAAAACATAATCTGAGGCCTCTCTGCGTCTTTAAACAAATGAGCAGGACGCCTCGTGCTGTAGGCAGAAAGACTGTGGTGAGCAGCTATTTAGATGAGTTGGACTTTACTGAAAGCGTCTGAGAGCCGTGGTGCCGGCAGAGAGCGAGGGGAAACTCACGGCTGGGCTGATGGAAAGGCGCTGTGGAAAAACGACAGGCTGACTTCTTCGTAATGAACTCTGGCTTCCCCTGCAAAGCCTCAGAGAGCAGCTCGCCTCGTTTTTTATCTGCGAGTGAAACTGTTTAAGAAGGAATGCGAGAGCACCCGGAGGGCTGAGCTCAGATGATTAGCAGGATTAGGAGCTCGAAGCAGATGTTTGGACACGGCACACACCTGCAGTCAGCTCAGCTCACATCTATACCATCTCCAAACACTTCTGCTCTGACCTTTGACCTTTTCAGTCCTGATTGATACATATGGATGAATATATGAGTGCCAGTCACACAGGAAAAGGTTTAATTACAGGCCAATCTCCAACCTTCCTTCATATCAAACATCCTTGAAAGAGTAGTTGTCAAACAGCTAACAGATCATCTGCAGAGGCTCATTGAAGAGTTTCAGTCAGGTTTCAGAGCTCAGCACAGCACAGAAACAGCTTTAGTGAAGGTTACAAATGATCTTCTTATGGCCTCTGACAGTGGACTCATCTCTGTATAACCACCTTGAGGTGACTGTTAAATAAGTAAAACTGAATGTCTAAAACTGTCCTGTTTTTCTTCATGATTTCATTTTTTGCTGGATCTCAGGACATTTATTTAACTTATTTATGTTCATGTTATCTTTATTTTTTTTTTTTAAAAAACGTAATCGTGCAGAAAACATTCCTAATCAAATGATTTCCATATTAGCCGAACACACGTTTGACTGCATCTCTTTGCACTTTGCAAACTGGCAGAGGTCAAAGTTCAAAGAGGAGGGCTCTAACACAGTAATGTGAGGAAAGCTCTGAGATTGTTGCTGCTGACCACAGTAAGACAGCAGCAGGCTCCTGCAGATGCATGATGCTGCACGACTTCTAATGGGCAGCATTTCTGCTTGTGGCCATTTTCAGGTTACATTTGCAATGTTACCACAGACTTGACCAAACAGGAAGCACCAAATTCTGCAGTGAAAACCTTTGAAAGTCTAAAGCTGTGAACTGACAGGCCGGCTGAGACGCTTTATGTGGCATTCCCATTCAAAGAGTGGAAAAATCCCAGCGGTGCACCGAGTCAGAGGTTTGGATTCAGGGCATCACCAAGGGTCCTCATAATGACAGGGAGACGTGTTTAAGTGTGTGTGCTGTTATCAGATCGCTGGCTGCATCAGTGTGTGTCAGGATCACATAAAGCACTCAGAACTGTTCAGAGAAAGAAAAGTCAAACGGTAACACTCTGCCTCTCTCCGGGCAGCGATGATGCATAAAGCGACAGAAAGAGCTTCAGAAACTTCACGAGATCTGACGAAGCGCTCGCTCTCGATCATCACTGCAGATGTGTGAGCGAGGAAAGAGACAAAAGAGAGATTAGATTAGATAGAACTTTATTAATCCCTCGGGTGGGTTCCTCTGGGAAATTCGATTTCCAAAAAGCACAGCACCGACAGAAGTTACAGAGTTACAGAATATTATATATATACACACACACACACACACACACACACACACACACACACACACACACACACACACACACACACACATATATAAATACAGAGACAAATATAAATAAAATATACAAAGGGGATAAATAGAATAAATAGGAATAAAAAATAAAAATACAAGTGAATTGCACATTTCAAGTATTGAGTCTATTGCACTGTTGACTATTTACAAAAAGTATTGCACAAGGTATTGTACAGTGAGGTGAAGAGGCACTACAGCTTAGTTGTTCCCCCCTCCTTTGTCCTCCTGTTTCCCCTCCCTCTCCCCTCCAGAGAGGAGTTAAACAGTCTGATGGCGTGTGGGACAAAGGAGTTTTTAAGTCTGTTGGTCGTTGACTTGGGGAGAAGCAACCTGTCACTGAACAGACTCTTCTGGTTGTTAATGGCCGTGTGCAGAGGATGCCCAGCATTGTCCATAATGTCCATCAGTTTCTTTAATGTCCTTTTCTCTGCCACTGTCACCAGAGTGTCCAGCTTCATGCCGACCACAGAGCTAGCCCTCCTGATCAGTTTCTCCAGCCTGGATGAGTCCTTCTTTGCTGTGCTGCTCCCCCAGCACACCACAGCATAGAAAAGTACTCCAGCAACCACCGACTGGTAAAACATCCTCAGGAGCTTCCTGCAGATGTTAAAAGACCTCAGCCTCCTGAGGAAGTACAGTCGGCTTTGGGCTTTTTTATACAGGTGCTCTGTGTTGCATGACCAGTCCAGTTTATTGTCCACCCACAGCCCGAGGTACTTGTACTTGTTGACCACCTCTACCTCCTCCCCCTCTATCTGAACCGGCAGTGGACCTTCTCTGGACCTCCCGAAGTCCACAACCAGTTCCTTAGTCTTTGAGGTGTTGAGCACAAAGCAGGAGAGAAAGTTCAGGGATGATGGAAAGAATGAAGCAGAGAGAAAGAGAGTGAAAGCAAACAGAGAGAAACGCTGTGAGTGAGAGAAAAAGACCGAAGGAAAGGAGGCAGACGACCAAAACACAGAGAATCACAGGGGGAGGGGCGAGCGAGCAGATGTGAGGGAGCTGACAGGTGAGGACGGGCGATCGATGGCGGCTGACATCAGGTGGAGCGTACCTGCAGTGAGTCAGCGCTCTGTGAGGGGTGAAGCAAACACCAGTGGGGTGGAGGGGGGGGGTAACCTGCTGGTCCCGCCTCTTTCCTGTCATCCCGCCAAAACGTTGATGCTGCCACAGAAACCCTTTCAAAATAAAAGACAGGCTTCACGTCAGCTTTTCAAACGTTTGTGACTTTTTCACCAACGCCATTACCTCCTCTGGCTCCTCCCACTCCTCCCCAGATAATGGACCAACATGCTCACCTGTTTGCAGCTGATTGGCTCTCTGCTGATACCGATGTGTGTGAATGTTAAATACCCCGCTGCCCCTAAAAACAACAAAAACAAGCAAAGGTCGTCCGCTGACCCGGGTTTCTGTGACAGCAGCCTCACACAGATGTCCTCCCTCTGCCCCGCCACCACCTCCAGTTATTCTGGGGATCACCTGTGTCTGCTCCACCCTGTTGGACAAGCCTGGAACACCTGAGGTGCCCGTGAAGGAGCAGCAGCTCCTCTCTAAGCTCCTCCCACATGGCTGAGCTCGGGCTGATTCTGAGTCCCGACACGCTGAAACCCCTTCAGCCCATTTTCACCACCTCGGCCTCCGGGGCCCGTGTTTGGTATGATGACCTAAAATCACAGACGGTCACATGGGTGTGACATCAGAGCTGGGCCTCAGTGATGTCAGAGAGGACACAAAGGTAGAGAACAGAAACACGTCCTCACACGTTCTCCTGCTCTGAGGCAGGCTGAGTCCAGATGCTGCCAGCTGCAGGTCAAATGTGCACAGGAGCTGGGGATCAAACCTGTGACCTTTTCCCTGTGAGAGCTTGTAGCGCGGAGACAGAGGCAGCCTCTGTGTTCCCACACAGTGTGAGTGCCCAGCTGTGAAACCACATCATTCTCCTCATGGTTTCCTAACTACAGTTTGTCTTTCCCTTCTCCGCCCTCCCAGTTCCTCGCATGTTCCCCCGCTCGCTGTCATGTTTGGACAGATCACATACGGCGGTTTGGCCTAAATTGGCGCTGCGGTCAGCTGCTTTCTCAGCCTCAGCGCTGTTTCTGAGAAGTGCTTCAGCTCTGAGAGGAAGAGTGTAGTCACGCACTCGACACTGATGAGGATCGTTATGTTAGCTGTACAAATACGAGCTGCAGAGTCACAGTGGGCGTGGCCAGAGACCTCCGCCAAGGTGGGCGGCAGGATGGTGACGAAGCTGCACTGGGAAAACCACGACCTTTGACTCTTCCGCTGCTGCCGTCCAAACAGCAGGGAGAGGTCCGGCCGGTTAAAGACCAAGAAGGAGCGGAGTCGGAGGTGTTTGCAGAGGTCAGGCGGGTTTCCAGGTCCGCCCATCGCCACGACGTCTTTATCTTGTTTTTCAAAAACATTTAAATTCTGTGAGAAAGCCAGTCAGAGGCTTCTCAGAGATCTCCGAGGCAGCCTGGGAAAAAATAATTGCTGAGCAGCTGGACTCTGAAGCACTTTCACACGCTGCCGTTCAGCTCAGGTGTCTCAGCGCTCCCTTCCTGTTTGGTTCACGAGGTCAGCCGTGAGCATATACCAGCAGCATCTGGCAAACAGCCAATCACATGACAGCCCCGCCCCCCCAACTGACATTGCTTCCTGCTGCCAGCAGGTGAAAAATCCAGTTCAGGGACCAGTTAGCTGAGCCTAGCGCCACCTGCCAGTCAAACAGGCCACGCCCCTAATAATACAGACAGGTGAGTTCATTCTGTCCCGTATAGTTATGAAAGGAGAAATTCTTTACTTTATCATTGGAGTTCATGTGGACTCACTGCCTGGACGTCTGACGGAGCCTGGACGTCTGAGGGAGCCTGGACGTCTGAGGGAGCCTGGACGTCAGATAACTGTGATCTGTGTGAGGAGCTGAGGGCTTGCATGGAGCAGAGGGTCATCAGCTGCTTGGGTTTGAGGTACAGAGCATAAGGACCAGACTGGGTAGAATGGCGATGATGGTTTGGGAGGAGCTCTATGGTAATAACAGCTTCTCTGACAGTTGCGTGGTTCCACTTTAGAAACTCGTCTGAACCGAAGGAGCTCGTCGCAGCCTCGGCCTTCAGAGACGGCGAGATGGTCGTCGCCGGAGCGAACGCTCATCCGGGCCGACGTGTGTTTACACGCCGGCGTGTTTTCATTGTTATCAAAGTGGCAGAAACACAGCAAACAGCTTTTATCCGCGGGCTCGTGGACTTCCTGACACCACTCTGACGTGAAGAAGTCCTGCTGGTGTAACTTCACCTCAGACTCGAGAGACTCTTTAATGGGCCTGTTTTTACTTTCGACATACACAACAAGGACTGATTTATTGATGCTAAGTTCATCCCCTCATTCATATTTCACAGCAGTGTTTCTGCTGTTTACACTGAGCTGAAAGCATCGGAGAGATGAACGACGAGCGCGGGCAAGCGTCTGATCCCGTGAACGCCCGAGGAGGCGACGCAGTTTGCTGGAACTGGAGGTTTTCCCCAGTATTCACAGCCGTGTTTACATTAGTCACCACGTCTCCACAGAGAGGCTCGCACACAGAGCAGCATGCCCTTAAAAAGCCAAAGCGCTGCTCCACTCGAGTTGCTTCATATGCTGGAAATCTACCGCTCGCATTAATCACGCATGACGCTGCAGTTTCTCACAGATTGATCATGGAGTCACATCCAGCAGGTTTCTGAGAAAGGTGTTTGACCCAGCTCCTCTTCCTCAGAGAGGAGACCGGTGGGCCGAGAAACTCTGAAAAACAATCACGCACACGGAGTCATGTGCACAGAGCTACGGCCATCCTGAAGAGAGATGCTCATCCTGAAGCGTTGTAGGTTGACGCAAACATCTGTGAAGGCCTCGTTAGTGCTCACCCATGTCCACAGGCTCAGGAGCAACATCTGCTCGGCCCGAGGGACAGCTGTCTCTGAAAACATCTGGAATGGGGAATATGAAGCATATAAAAGTAACGACCTCAGTGCCTTTGAAGAAGAGCTGATGGAAAGATGCTCTGGTGACAGCGTTACCTGAAGGTTATCAGGCGTCATAATCAGAGTGAGAGGGCATAAATGAGCATCAGGTCATGAGCCGGCGTGTACCCAGGAGGTCCAGGTCAGACATCAGCCTCCATCTGCTGCAGCGACACAGCAGGAAGTAAGGATCATCTATACATACCTATGATCATCCTCCACCCCCCAAACACACCACGCTCAGAAGCTCCAGCTGCACAAACATGGAAGCTGTCCGGCGCTCTGTAAGGTGCTGGTTTGGTGCCAGATGTGTGGAGTCTGACACGGCGACAGGAACCGCCGGGGCATTCAGGGCGAGAGACCCTGACTGACTAACAGGGAGAGAGAGAAAGTCAGTGTTTGTGGAGCGAGCCGGTCAGAGGGCCCGGTTCACAGCTTAGGACACCATCTTTGATGTGTGTGTGTGTGTGTGTGTGTGTGTGTGTGTGTGTGTGTGTGTGTGTGTGTGTGTGCATGAATCACCGCACATCCTCTGAGGTGTCAGAGGTCTGACTCTGGAAAATGTCAGATACATGAAAACACACACGAAGCCTTCAAGATGAAGAGGAGGGAAAAGTGTGTGTGTGTGCTGGTGTAACTATCATCGTCAGGACCTCAGAGAACAGCTCTGAGTTTCTTTGGTGGATCTTTAAGAGGCTGTTCGAGGGTCCAGGTCTGAGCCGGGTCCAGGTCTGAGCCGGGTCCAGGTCTGATCAGGATCAGGCTGAGCTCAGTTCGCTCGGTGAGAACACAACAGAGTAAAGTCATCCGGCTCAGAGTGTGCCGATATAAACGACCTTCAGCGGGTCCCAAACTGGTTTTGTGTTTCCTGTTTGGCCGCTCTGCTCAGCCCGTGTCCTTCTTCACCTCTCTGATCCTACCTGTCATCAGGGTGACATCATCACCTTCCTCTTCTCTGATTGGTGAGTAAGCTGTTAAGAGAAAATAATCACATCAGGGAAAAATGCTGCTGCAGTTTTCCCACCTACACAAACACAAAGCAGACACACCCGGACATCTGCATGACACACACACACACACACACACACACACACACACACACACACACACACACACACACACACACACACACACACACATAATAAGTATGATGGAGAAATCCCCTCTGTGTGTGTGTGTGTGTGTGTGTGTGTGTGTGAGTGGAATGCAGTCTGTAAATAAACTGTAAGCCACACACTCATACTGACATTCCCGCCTCTGCTGCACATTACAGCTAATGGGCTAATGTTAGCATGTTAGCATCGTCACTGTCAGTCAGGCCTGTGGGAGGCCCCTGCAGAGCCTTTGGTTCCACCTTTAAAAACCAGTGAAACCATCAAGAACTCATCTGCTCGTCTTAAACTGAGCAACAGTTAACCTTCAGAAACGTTCGACCCTCAAACAAAATGTTGTCCTTTAGAAACACCTTTCTTTGGCTAACAATATAAAAATACAGAATCGAATCATCACCAGTGATGAATTCACCGCCAACAATCTCATAAAATCTTTTTCTTATTCTTTGAAATCAAGAATTCAGAACTGACGAACTGTGAAACCAACACAGGACGAATGAAATGAAAGCTCTCATCATTCGGTCCCTCCAAACCAGCCCTTTAACGCCCCTTTAGATCGTCTTTAATCCTTTGTTGGACTACCTGGCTCATCCTTCAACAGTCAAAACATTAGGAATGCTTTCTGGAACCCCATTGGATAATCTCAAAGCCCCACCTGAGCTTTGGCTCACCTTTACAAACTCTCATTATTATCTGTACTCATGAAAAATTCTAGAACTCATTAAAAACCCTTTAATATGTAACCAAGTCACCGCTTTAAACTGTCCACGGTTCTATTAGAAGATTATAAACTCAAACTGTACAAATGACATAAAAATCCTGAGAGATTCACATCCCTCTTTGAATGCTGAGGTGAATAACGAGACAGCAGGACCGACAAAGACCTGAAACAGGAAACGAAGAAGAAGAGTGATGAAGACGTGAGGCTGCTCTGAGGTCACGGTGCTGAGAGCTGACGTCCACTAGATGGAGCAGTTCCATCTGCATTCGGGGTGACGGAGCACCAGCCTCCGCTCACCTGCCCATCACGTCCTCGCCACACAGAAACACACCAGGAGCTCATTTAGAGTGAGTCAGAGTTCAAAGGTCAGCAAAGATCAAACCAGCAGCCTGGACACGTCTGTCGTGGCGTGTTCACCCTGAACACGTCGGCTTCCCGCAGCAGAATGAAATCAGGGTCTGTGTGAGGATGATGGCGGCTTCATCGTCAGAGGGCATTCCCCCAAACTCAGACACGCTTCATAACTCTGAATGACTCTGAACAGATGAGGTCATGCGATGGTCGGCAGATGACATCACTCCCTCATACTTTTCCAGCTGCTGTGGTTGTTTTGGTTGCTGTTTTTCGTGCCCGGGGGCGAGGTGTATCAGCGTGCTGCTGGCGGTGCGGCAGGTTCGTGACTCACAGCTGGTTGGAGTTATTTAAAGAAGCAGCGGCGCAGACACGTCCGTGCACGCTCCACACGCTGCAGAGGCTTTGTTAGGCCGCTCGGCGAGCACTGAGCTCACACAGGCATGAGCTGGACGGCCTTTACAAAAACATGAACACATCGACTCACACTTACCCCGCAGTGATGATGTCACAGCAGCGCGGGGAGAATCCCAGACATCTGATTAGCTTCGGTGTGTAACGCCGCGTCGTCCCTGCTTCCTCTACAGTCACAGCTGACTCTGCTCTCTGGTTTCTGCAGCCACGAGGTGGAGGGAAGGGGGTGCAGAGGTGGTGTAATGGGAAATAGCTACAGCACAACTCCTGCTGTTGAGTTCTGATTGTTACACTGGTGTTAATACAGCTTTAAAACTACTCAGATCCCTTTGGTTCACCTGTTAAACCAAAGCGTCCATGTTAGGGACTTCCTGTCCGCCCTGCGGAAACCTTCCTGCCCTGTCACAGTCTTTAGCTTCTCAGGGTTAAAGTTAGGTTTTATTTCAGCCACACGCTAAAAACTGCAAAGTTTCAGGAGCTTCGGGATATTTTGGCATTAAAGACTTTTGGATGAGAGAGATTAACTGAACCTAAACCATCCATCAACTGCTCATCAGCTGGAGCCCATTACAGCTGCCGCGGGGCATGAAGGGCACACCCTGGACCTCTATCACAACAGTTTAAGAACTCTAAACCACCAAAACACAACCAGCTCTCAGGAAACCGGCCCAGGGTTGTGTCTCGGTGACATGAACCAAACCCAGGCCTTTGGTAGATGAGGCGAGATCTGACTGAAGACTTTAAAAAGGTTCTTCAGTTAATGTGAGCTCGTCATTGTTTGCTCTCCTGATGCCGCTCAGAGCTTTGATGTCTCAGTGAAAGAAACGTGATGACAAACTGTGCTGATCACCATCCTGTTGGTGCTGTTTCCAAGTAAGACACAGTGATGATGATGATGATGACGCAAACAGTTTGTCAAGCAAACCAGCAGCTTCATGGGAACATGTACTAAACCTGGAACTGGTTAGGATGGATCTGGGAAGGAAAGGAAAGGAAGCAAACATGAGAATTCGTCAGTTTCTGCTATTGGCAGCTCGAGCATCGGCACCAGCCTTTAAATAGACCTTAATAACCTGAACCTGCTCAGACCTTTGAAACACGTGGCACTAATCCTCTACCCCACCCCTTTAATTTCTCCCAAAATGACTTTGAAACCTTCCATCGAGAGGGGATCCTCCAAATGTCATGTCTAATCCCTCTGTGGCACTGCAGAGAAACCCCCAAACCTCTCAGTGATCTTTGGGACTCTCTTGTTAAAATCTAACAGCTAGAATCCCCCGAGATTAGAGCCCTGTTACGTTTGTGCTGGACTGGCACCATACCCAGTTGAAA
>NC_141352.1:7981355-8003855 GCF_057382095.1 Aulonocara sp. 'chitande type north' Nkhata Bay | reverse complement strand
AGTTAGAACGGTGCGATACCCTCCGCCCTGATGTGGCGGCGCTGTGGCTCAAGTTTGACGTTTTAGCTTTTTACTTGGTAAAGTTCAGAGTTTGGATCAAAACAAAGCAGGAGACCCGCCCATCCATCCACCCCCACCTCCACCCCCTCTGTGATAGCACTGGTTCTTCCATCGTTATTTTCCCACAGACACTGTGGGTGTGTGTTTTGCACAGGAAGTCTCAGAACTTTGTGCCATTACCATATTGGCCCAAACAAAGGATGAGGCTTATCATACGATGAAATGTGCCCGGTTTTCCAACCGGTTTTAGCGGTCGCTGAGCAGTTTGGGTGAAACTCGAGTCTGTGGAGCCACCACCAGTGAAAACACTCCCAGAATTCACTTTGGGAACATGTACATGTTAAATAAAACAGCCAGCATCATGGTTGACTCCAGTCCGTCCAGTACCAGTCCTTGGATGACTGTTCCAGTCTTGTGTGTGCAACCTTATTTTAAGCCTCGAGGACACCGTCAGCAGACACTTCCCCCTGATCTGATAAACCCTTGTTGTTTTTCTAAGATGTTACTTGATCCGCCATGAGAATATTTTTCACCCTGCCAGTCTTGTGCTTTGTCAGGACTAAGTGAGGCATTCAGGGACCTCGGTAATTATTTTGGGCGACGGAGATGACAAGCAGAGAAGCAGAGGGACAACTGGATTCTTGGCGGAGACCAAGTGTCAACCTCCGTTTAGCAGCTCAGACACAATATCCATCTGTCCGGCCTTGTCCTTCCATAAGCCCGCTCTGTTTGTCTTCCCCCCTCTTCTCCCCACACACAGAGGACAATTAGGCTAATTGAACTTAATTGAACACATCATTAGCGACATTCCTCAATCCACTTTCGCCTCCCCCTCTCGCTCTCTGCTGCCCCCTCTAACCTCCATCTAGCCTTCGCCACTGTGGCAGACAGAATAAACCGGTCATTGTTGGTCTATTCTGGTGGCCGCCTCTGTCTGGGGATTCAAACTAGCATCCGTGAGATGAGCTCAGCTTCAGGTTCAGTGACCTGCAACAACTGAGAGGAAGCAGTGAATAGAAGCGGCTGATAGGACAAAAACATCTGTAAGATATGAAAATAAACTACTTTCTCTGTTTTCCTTTCTCTCACTCCCATTTTTCTCTTCCCGCTGCTCCTCGTTTGATCTTGCTCCTTCTCTCTCATCTTTTCTTGGCAATAATTCTTTTTTTCCGTCTTCTTCTTTTTCTCTGTTTATCCATTCTTTGTGTTATTTTCAATCCATCTTTACATCTTCTCCACCTCTGCTCCTCATCTTTCCTCTCTGTCCATCAAGATCTTAGCGTGACGCAGCTTTAGCGTGTTAACGGCGTGTTTACAGCCACAAGGCCGCCGCTGGTCTGAGGCCATTGTCGCCTCATCTTTGGCTGCTTTGATGTGTGTCTGAGATGCTGTGTGTCTGCAGAGATGCATCACTCTGTAGTAAACAGGTCCAGACTAGCCGTGCAAAGACACTCAAATGAGTGAAGAGACCCAGAAGATGCTCCAGACCCGTATCCACAATTATTGATCAGAAACCATCAACTTCCCACCATCCACAAAGCCAGCGTTGAGCTGGTGGATGGTTAGGGTGAGAACTTTTGGGACACCAACATTGAAAACCTCTCAACTGTGACACCAAAGAGGTGACACGCTCTGATCTTCAGTATCAGACTAAAGAAACTCAGCCCTGATCTCAACCATTAATCAACCATAGACCAGCTACAGACCAGCTACAGAGTAACCATAGACCAGCTACAGACCAGCTATAGAGTAACCATAGACCAGCTACAGACCAGCTACAGACCAGCTACAGAGTAACCACAGACCAGCTACAGACCAGCTACAGACCAGCTATGGAGTAACCATAGACCAGCTACAGACCAGCTACAGAGTAACCATAGACCAGCTACAGACCAGCTACAGACCAGCTATAGAGTAACCATAGACCAGCTACAGACCAGCTACAGACCAGCTACAGAGTAACCATAGACCAGCTACAGACCAGCTACAGACCAGCTATAGAGTAACCATAGACCAGCTACAGACCAGCTACAGACCAGCTATAGAGTAACCATAGACCAGCTACAGACCAGCTATAGACCAGCTATAGAGTAACCATAGACCAGCTACAGACCAGCTACAGACCAGCTATAGAGTAACCATAGACCAGCTACAGACCAGCTACAGACCAGCTATAGAGTAACCATAGACCAGCTACAGACCAGCTACAGACCAGCTATAGAGTAACCATAGACCAGCTACAGACCAGCTACAGACCAGCTATAGAGTAACCATAGACCAGCTACAGACCAGCTATAGAGTAACCATAGACCAGCTACAGACCAGCTATAGAGTAACCATAGACCAGCTACAGACCAGCTATAGAGTAACCATAGACCAGCTACAGACCAGCTACAGACCAGCTATAGAGTAACCATAGACCAGCTACAGACCAGCTACAGACCAGCTATAGAGTAACCATAGACCAGCTACAGACCAGCTACAGACCAGCTATAGAGTAACCATAGACCAGCTACAGACCAGCTACAGACCAGCTATAGAGTAACCATAGACCAGCTACAGACCAGCTATAGAGTAACCATAGACCAGCTACAGACCAGCTACAGACCAGCTATAGAGTAACCATAGACCAGCTACAGACCAGCTACAGACCAGCTATAGAGTAACCATAGACCAGCTACAGACCAGCTACAGACCAGCTATAGAGTAACCATAGACCAGCTACAGACCAGCTATAGAGTAACCATAGACCAGCTACAGACCAGCTATAGAGTAACCATAGACCAGCTACAGACCAGCTACAGACCAGCTATAGAGTAACCATAGACCAGCTACAGACCAGCTACAGACCAGCTATAGAGTAACCATAGACCAGCTACAGACCAGCTATAGAGTAACCATAGACCAGCTACAGACCAGCTACAGACCAGCTATAGAGTAACCATAGACCAGCTACAGACCAGCTACAGACCAGCTATAGAGTAATCATAGACCAGCCGTAGACCCTCCTCTGGTGCCTTAATCAGTTTTTGGAAGTTAACCCTGTTAGACCTCCAGCTCTCTTGCAGATATTCTAGTTCCACTGAACCACCACATGCATCTTGATGGTCTGTAAACTTTCAGTTACCAATAGAGATGGACCGATCCGATATTACGTATCGGTATCGGTCCGATACTGACCTAAATTACTGGATCGGATATCGGAGAAAAATAAAAAATGTAATCCGATCCATTAAATATCACGAAAGCACCTCACAAAACTTGCAACACGCCGTAACTCACCTCAGAACGTTAGCACGTCGGAGCAGTATGCATCACGTGATAGAGCGGCTGTGGCATGCGGGACCTGTCGGTGGTCTGGATAGCATTTGGAGCTTCGCTAGCAACCTGGCATTTAATCTCCGACAAAGTTATCCCCGAGAGAAGTAAAGCAAGTGTGTAAGTCCATCTCTGAATGTTTGTAAAGCATTCCTGCGTTAAGCTTAACAAACGATATATGGAGCGACTGCCTCTTCTTGCTGCTACTTCAATCATGAAACTGCTTAACGATCAGCTGATCGGCTTTTCTGTCGCGACTCCCTCTCTCTTGTTTGTTTTTGGCCCACTTTGCACCAGAAAGAGGAAACCAGCGGCTGAACAACAGCAGCACGTTTAAGCTTGATCAGCTGTTGTTAGAATTTATTTAATATTACTTTCTACTCGAGGATCTTTTTCTACAGCTGACGCTGGTAACTGTGCAGGGGCGGATCTAGCAAAGTTTAGCCAGGGGGGCCGATAGGGCATGAACAGGGAAAAGGGGGCACAAAGACATACTTTTCTTTCTTATTCTCATTTAAAATGTCGAGCTTTTAATAAATAATTATCTGACACCCAAAGTTTTAATCTGATGTAAAACGAATAGAAGTCAATTACTGTATATAGTGACTATTAAGTCTAATATATATATATACCCTAGTAAGCTATAGTACTTTTTCCTTTGGGAAGGTACCATCTGTGCAGTCTGCAATTCTGTTGAAGAAAGATGTTGAATCTATTTAATATTTCTTGAAAAATAATTGATTTCTGTGCATTTTTTTTCACACTGCATCAAATTAAGGTTGATTACGTCGATTAAGCATCATGAGGTGGAGCGTGAGGGGTGGTTCCCTATTTTTTATTTATTTATTTTTGTTGTTGCTGGGAGTTGGAACCCTATTAGTTAGGTTGCTTAATATTTATGCTAAGTACTCTTTAAAATACCAGAATAGGGAGGATGGTGTAGGTCTAAGTTTATTAGATTGATCAGTATTGCTGAACTATGAAATTTTTTTTTTGCATACAGGTATAACAGAATAGCTTTAGTGTAGTTGTTGTTTTAAACTTGAGTATGAACTTATACAAAATGCAGCAAAATATTTAAAAAACAGTTTTGTTGATTAAAAAACACTATATCGGATTCATATCGGTATCGGCAGATATCCAAATTTATGATATCGGTATCGGACATAAAAAAGTGGTATCGTGCCATCTCTAGTTACCAACGACTGTCTGGTTCCATCTTGTTGTCCAGGTTCTGGTCGACTTTGTTTGCTAAACAAAAGCAAAGCCACTGAAATTACAGCTCTGCCTTCACAGACTTTCATAAGTGGTCAGAACAGGAAGAACTAGTCCAGATATGTGCTTTAGATACTTGGAAACCCTGAAAACTGGCCACTAGATTTGAAGTAAGCAGATCAGCTGACTGGTTTCCAGCGTAGGCCGTGTTTATTCTGGGTCTCTGATCCCAGGTGTGGCTGTGTTTAGAAGACAGTGAGTACAGCATGAGAGTGAGACCTCTCCTCGTTGTCCTCTCTCTGCTGTGTGGCTCCATTGGGAGGAATCGGAGAGTTTAGGCAGAGAGGGAGGACCGGGGGAGGAATGAGTGGGAAAGAGAGGAGGAATCTGTGTGAGCCTCGGCATTTGTCCCCGGATGAACCACACAGAGAAACAATCGGGTTTATATTTACCACATCAGAGGCTCAGAGTGAGACTGGCAGCACTGGGAGGCTCCCAGTGTGGCTCAGAGCAGGAGCGCTCTTAAATGTTGTTCATGTGTTGTGACGTTAAAGGGAAGTTGTTACCTTAACAGTTGAGATAAGACTTTTCCTGCAGAGATAAAGAGACAGGCAGATAAAAACCAGCTTCTTCTGCGTGACTGGTTTCATTCGTCTCGAGTCCAGGAAAAGTTTGAGCTGTCAATTTATCCCGTGTGGAAACTGAGAGCATCAGCTGAATCTGCTCTCAGCATTAATGAGCTTTCTGTTTAAGACACCAGGATAACTCACCTTTGCCCTTTGAAGGCACACAGATATCTGTTGGTTAAAGCTCAGTAACGTCCGAGTAACGACATCTTTAAAGGTCGTCTGTGTGCGACCTGTCAGCTGACACTGAGCAGATTCGTCCTGCTCCGGTGTTCCTCTGAAATGAAAGGTTTGGATCGATGTTTTCACACGGACACGCCCAGCTGCTGTGCATCCGTCAGCTCGTCTGATGGTGGATGACGTTAGAGCTGAGAAGAAGCAGCAGGACTCTGGCGGGTTTGAAGCTGTCTGCATGTTGGTGTTGCAGTCGACGGTCACGTCAGACGGCGGCGTTTTCTGTAAGCGGCGCTGTGCTAGAGTCTCGCTGGCGTTTGTCTGTCAGACCGGGCTGCTTATCTGCTCTCGGTATAAATAAACTGGCCTGGGAACCCAGACTGACAGGCAGGCTCAGCCACAGGACAGCACTGCGACTTGAAATTAGCTCAAATTTTTACGTTCCCCGGAGAGAAATGTGCTTCAGACGAGGGCTGAAAATGAGAAACAGGCCACAAAAGCACTTTGTTAAAACAACAGAAGTATGAGTGTTGGCCTCGCCGGGGTTTTATTGTCTTCGTGTTTGAAACTGCTGGAATCGTTTTACAGCCCTCTTTTATTTGGTACTAAGAGCCGGCGCACGTGATGCGACAGTTTTAGCAAATTACCGATCCAAGCGGAGCCGTCGCAGCGCCAAGAGCCACATCTGAAACTTCTCTGCTGCTTTCATTTCACTTTATTGTCCCTCCAAGTGAGAATAGAAGCACGACACGCGACTACTGGATGGAAACAACGAGTCCAGCTCCTTAGCTCCTCCCACGCAGAGGATCAGTGCTGATGTGGTGAACTTTAACCTTTAGCTGGTGAAACGGGCGTCCTGTAAATTGCCTGCTTGCCACTTCCTGTAAACACCTGCGTTCCATCAAAGCCTCGAGAAACCAGGATCAGATGTTCACAGACTTTGTTTAGACGCTCAGAAACAGACGAATCAGAAGCAGGACACTCAGCGACGCCAGCTGCTCGCTGGGTTTGGTGTTTTACCGATGTTTAGAGATTCTCAGTCGGGTTATTGTCACCACAGAGCGCCCTGAGTATTTAATCCAGACCACAGACAGGTCTTCAGGTGTGTGTTCTCAATCTCAGGTTAAACTCTGTTTTGCCAAAGCTCAGCGTTCAGGAGCGCCATGGCTAGTGCCCGCTCTGCTGCTGCTGCTGGAGCCACGCCCACTTCCATCATGTGAGGCCAGGGGATTAAAGCTGCACTTTTCTTCATACCCATCTTTACCTGAAGCTAACTGACGTTCTTTTACTGAAGCACTCTGAGTGCAGCGCGTTGTGACGTCTCCACCTGTTCAGCCTCGAGATGGCGCCTTTGGAGGCCTCGGCGTCCACGTCCTGCGTGCATGTGCACATCACTGTCACGCCAGCAGCACGTGACACCATTGGATGAGTAAAAGTTAGGTTTTCACACCGTCCACGTTACTGTGACTGACCAATCACAGAGTTTGTGTCATGTGAGCTCTGAGTGTGTCTTTGCGTGCAGCGTGACTGCAGCTGTGATTGGTTATTAAACACAGATCTGAGCTGTGATTGGTTATTAAACACAGATCTGAGCTGTGATTGGTTATTAAACACAGATCTGAGCTGTGATTGGTTATTAAACACTCCTGTTTGCCCCTCCAGCCGGCGCTGAGCCTGCTGATGAACTCGTTCACGCCTCCTCGCCATTTCGTTGGGTTTGCCGACGTCACTGTGACGGCTCAGCAGCTTTGTAATCATGTGACCTCCAGTCTGAATTAGTTTGAATCATTGTGTTGAAGCGAATTATTGACGATGGAGAGTCTCAGGATTTAAAACTTCTTCTTTCTGGTCACATGACGATTTCCTCTTCATTGGAGGTTTTTTCCTTTTTCATTTCTCAGCTTCTGATTTCAAAGCACAAACATGTGAAACTGCAGCTCTTTAATCCAGACTTTTAAAGCCTTTCTCCACATGCTTAACTTGACGCATATTTAACCTGTGCAGGTAAACACCGGGGCCAGCCACGCCCTCCTAGTGTAAACTGTAGGACAGAAGAAAGGGCGGCTGGGCGGCGGTCAGGACAAACACGACGAACACCAACCGAGCTTCTTCTCACATGACAAACGTCTCACTCGCTGCAGAGACAAACACAGCACTGGCTGTTTTAGGGACTTTTTTCAGCGGCGGATTAATACACGTTTAGTGCTTGAATGATAATAAACTACGGCTTATCTGAGCCGAGGATTCTGGGAAACGGCTGTCAGCTGTTTGGTTTGATAGTGAGACGGTTGTTTGGTTACTGCTGACCGCAGATGCTGAGTCATGACTTCTGGACTTTAGTCCAGCAGCTGCAGGTTGGAGTTTTCATGTTCTCGCTCCTCAGAGGAGGAACCCTGATCTGCTGACCTGAGAAACAGCAGAGATCTGTGATTTTAGTCAAATATGGACGCACAGGACGGACTGAGGCGCTGTCAGGGCTTCCTGCTCCTCACAGGAAGAGCTGTGACTCTGCAGGTTCCACCGTGTAGCAGGACTGTGTGAGGACGCAGCCTGATCACACCAGCAGCTCATCCTCAGGGCGCACGTACAGACACACACTCAGTACCCATCTGTCCAAACATGGGCACTGTGTGTGTGTGTGTGTGTGTGTGTGTGTGTGTGTGTGTGTGTGTGTGTGTGTGTGTGTGTGTGAGTGAGTAAACATGGGGAACAGAGGATGATATGATGAAGGAGGGTGTGTTCACTCACGTGTCAACGGTCAAATCCAGCTTTAGTGGTTTAGGTTAGGCCCGCCTCCTCTGAAGGCCAACGCCCTCTTAAATCCCACCTGCTGGCTCCTGACTTGTACCTGTAGCACATGAATATGTGTGAGTGTGACAAAGTGGAGCTCAAACTGCAATGGCTGTTCCCTCACAGCAGGTCTCCGAGCGGCGCTCCGAACGGCGCTTTTTCCTTTTGTGGCGCTGACCTGAGTGTCTTTGTGATGGGATTAGGTTTGGAGTTTGTGTTTGTGGTTTTAGTAACACAGATAAATGCCGTCATGAAGTGTGACCTTTGACCTTCAGGTGTTCAATAACACAATAACACTGGTCAGCTCTCCCCCGTGTGGGTGACAGAGGGGATTAGAGAGGATTTAATAAGATTTATAATAAACCAGCCGTCCTTTTAACAACATACCAAACCGTGTTTGTGCTGCGTGTTGGCAGGAAGTCTGTTTAGCTTGGTCTGATAAATCAAGTCACAGTCATAATAATCTCCACGCCGCGCCGATGGAGGGGAGGGAACGCTGCTGGACTCAGAGGTCAGTTTATCGTTCCTGACTGTCAGATTCCTGCTGAACCGTCAGAGTTAAAACCCAAACACGGCTCTACCCCCAACCCTAAGAAGCGAGCGAGCAGCCGCAGTAGCAGCCGGTCTTCATCGGTGGGCAGTGTGTGGTGTAACGCTGGTGTAAAATGGTTATCAATGCTCCGTGTTCGATGGTTACAGTTAGGTATAAGATAAGATAAGATAAGATAAGATAGAACTTTATTAATCCCTCGGGTGGGTTCCTCTGGGAAATTCGATTTCCAAAAAAGCACAGCACCGACAGAAGTTACAGAGTTATACACACACACATATATATAAATACAGAGACAATATAAATAAAATATACGAAGGGGATAAATAGAATAAATAGGAATAAAAATAAAAATACAAGTGAATTGCACATTTCAAGTATTGAGTCTATTGCACTGTTGACTATTTACAAAAGTATTGCACAAGGTATTGTACAGTGAGGTGAAGAGGCACTACAGCTTAGTTGTTCCCTCCTTTGTCCTCCTGTTTCCCCTCCCTCTCCCCTCCAGAGAGGAGTTAAACAGTCTGATGGCGTGTGGGACAAAGGAGTTTTTAAGTCTGTTAGTTCTTGTCTTTGGGAGAAGCAACCTGTCACTGAACAGACTCTTCTGGTTGTTAATGGCCGTGTGCAGAGGATGCCCAGCATTGTTCATAATGTCCATCAGTTTCTTTAATGTCCTTTTCTCTGCCACTGTCACCAGAGTGTCCAGCTTCATGCCGACCACAGAGCTAGCCCTCCTGATCAGTTTCTCCAGCCTGGATGAGTCCTTCTTTGCTGTGCTGCTCCCCCAGCACACCACAGCATAGAAAAGGACTCCAGCAACCACCGACTGGTAAAACATCCTCAGGAGCTTCCTGCAGATGTTAAAAGACGAGATGGTTTCTGTGAATCTGAAGCCGACATTTGATGGTTTGAGCTTCATATTAGGTTTGCAGTGGGTGTTGAACGAGCTGCTGGGCGAATATGATGTAAAAGCGTTTCTAGAATCAGTCTGTCAGGATCTAAATTCGGCCGAAATGGGTCTAAATTGGTGTTTAATGGTTTAAACGATGTTGTTGACTTTAATTGAGTTTCTTAAATAAAATAGAAGCTATTTCTGGCGTCTTCTGACCCCACCTTATATTTATCTTTATTCTGATAAGACTTTAAGTAAATCAAAGGAAAACACTGAACTTAACTGTGTGAGTGTGTGTGTGAGTTTATGTCTGTGTGTGTGTGTGTGTGTGTGCGTGCGTGTGTGTGTGTGTGTGTGTATGTGTGTCTGTGTGTGTGTGTCTGTGTGTGTGTGTGTGTCTGTGTGTGTGTCTGTGTGTGTGTGCGTGCGTGTGTGTGTGTGTGTGCGTGCGTGCGTGTGTGTGTGTGTGTGTGTGTGTGTGTGTGTGTGTCTGTGTGTGTGTGCGTGCGTGCGTGCGTGTGTGTGTGTGTGTGTGAGTTTATGTCTGTGCGTGTGTGTGTGTGTGAGTTTATGTCTGTGCGTGTGTGTGTGTGTGTGTGTGTGTGTGTCTGTGTGTGTGTGCGTGCGTGTGTGTGTGTGTGCATGCGTGCGTGCGTGCGTGTGTGTGTGTGTCCTTGATGCGCTCGTGTAGATGGAGGGGATTAGCAGCGAGCAGGCAGCGAGTGATGAGCTGCGAGGGGAAGGCTCGCAGAGGTCGCAGAGTGTAAACGAGCGTCTCCTTTCTCGCCTCCTCTGCTGCTCCACCTGTCGCTCTTCTTTGAGCAGCAGCTCGCAGTGATGCTTCAGACCAACGTGTCCAACTTTGTGTCAACGCTTCTTTTGGTCTTTTTCCTTTTTTCCATCCTGACAGTAAAAGCTTTCCAAAATCCACAGAAGCTGCACATTCCTGACATTTTTCCCATTTAATGGCAACAATGCTTCGGATCTGCATCTGGACCAGCCTCAAACCCACCCACTCATGCACGATCATGTGACGCGTGTGGCAAATTTTTTTCTTACATTAGTTCATGAGAAAATAGACGGAACAGCTCAAAGTCGCTGCCCAACCAAACTCCATTCACTTTTCTTCGGTTTTAGGGAAGCGGTGCAGAAGTCGTCCATACTGTCATCTTTAGCATCCACACATCTGACCACACGGTCACATGACCCACAGCCGGGTTTAACCCTGTGCGCTGTAGCACAGAAAGCGTTCAGTTACAGTCCAGATACTTGTTTATCTCTCAGGCTCACACATGTTACAGCTTTCTCTGAGAAATTACAGTGCAGGAATGTTTTGGCTGCTTCTGGGCTCGTGATAAGAAGACTTCATGCTTTTTATGACAGTTGATTTTACAGCTCACAGAATGAGATCAAGGACGAGCGGCGCGTTTCCCATCGCTTCTGCACGCAGATGTGAACGAGCGTCTGTCCGCAGCTCGGCCGTGACCGAGCAGCTCTGATTGGCTCCGGCCTAAAGCTGCAAACATGCAGCTACTGTGGGTTTTTATGAGCTTGTGAGAAAACTAACAAAGAAGCAGAAACCTGCAGCTGATACCCTCAAAACACCTCACATCACCACAGCCGGGCAGAAGCAGCACGTCTGAGTTGAACTGCTCCTTTAAATAGAATAAGAGGTCAACAAAGCTACTTCTTTATCCGTTTTCAGCATCATGAGTGAAAACATGGCTGCTCTCAGCGGCATGGACGCCACGCCATGCCAGCGTGGTTCTGCTCGAGTGCCCACAGAAACCCACAGAAGCCGTGCTTCAGCTCCACGCTGCCAGATTGGTCCCTTACGCTCTCACAGGATCTCTGTGCTTGTTTGAAGGCTGCAGTAGCTATTCTAAGAAACAATGAATGAACTTTTATTTCCTTATCTTCGTGGAGTGTCGACGATGATGCAAGCGAGACAATCGCCTCCGAATTGTCGCTTGAACTGTGTTAATGGACTCGCTCGAGTGCCGGCCGCCTCCGCATACGCACACGAGCCGCCCAGTCGCACCGTTCATCAGCTGACGTTCAGAAACTCCCAAATCGTGACTTTGACTTTCTGCACGGACGCCCACGGGCGACAGACATCGGGGAGAGAGCGGGAAAGGTGATGTGAGGCGCTTATGCAACACCGGCGTAACTGGTGCTGTTGGTGTGGAGGCTTCTAGGAGATACGAGATACAGTGTGTGTGTGTGTGTGTGTGTGTTTGCATGCTGGAGGAGGTTTTGTGTGTGTGCAGGAATTCAGCTATTCCCTGCAGAGATTGTGAGAACTTTAATGTCTCTGTGTGTGTGTGTGTGTGTGTGTGTGTGTGTGTGTGTGTGTGTGTGTGTGTGTGTGTGTGTGTGTGTGTGTCTGTGTGTGTGTGTGTGTGTGTGTGTGTGTCCTTCTCTTTCCTTCACATGATTGTAAACTGACTTTCACGGCTCTGTTTTCGTTTTTTTGCTCAAAGTCTGCTATCAAAATAAAATGGGAGCTTCCTCCAGGGAGCTGCTGAAGCCTTAAATGATTCAGCCAGTAAACGTCCCCACTCTGATCGCCTACATAGAAAACTATCTGCTCAGGAAGCCAGCAGCTGCTGCGTGAAAATGCAATATTTGACTTCCTGTTCAAACAGCTTGGCTGGCTGTGACCTGCAGAGGGAAACGCTTCGTTTGTTTTCAGACACGCTGCAGTAAATCCGCTCGTCCCGGGCTGCGGTATGACACCGAGCTCCTGGTGGGAACCATTAGCTGCTTTAAACGCTGCCTGACTCCGAAACCTCCGACCGCTGCTGCCGAGTCAGCAGGAAGAGTCCAATCAGCTGTGTGTAGCTCACATGTGTCTCACAGAGTCCTCAGTGTGTGTGTGTGTCCCTGCTGACGTGTTGTAAAATGTGTGCATGCTACAATTAGGACGGGTTCACGGCTGTGTGAGTGAAACAGTCCAAAAGATCACTGCGCCCTCTACTGGTCAAAGTCACATGACTCATGAAGTGACTGAGGTGACTGAGGTTGGGGTGGATGGACGGGTTGGTGTGTTTGAATGTAGGTGGTATGACAGTCTTTCTAACCGTCCGTCTCCATCTGTCTCCGTCTCAGGTGAGGTTCCGGGCACGGTGAACTTCGTCCTCTCCAAAGAAGGCGGCGACCTGTCTCTGGTGGAGCAGGCCAACGTCTGGCTCTTCCTCCGTTTAGCCAAGACCAACCGCAGCCGAGCCAAAGTCACCATCCGCCTCTTCCAGCAGCACCACCCGTCCGGCGGACGTCCATCTCTGCCGCAGGACGACACCCTCCTGTCAGAGAAGACGGTGGACACCCGCCGCAGCGGCTGGCACACCTTCCCGGTGTCGGCGGCCGTGCAGGCCCTGCTGCAGAGCGCCACAAGTACGACACTGAGCCTCAGGGTGTCCTGCCCGCTCTGCGCCGACACCGGCGCCACCATCGTCCTGGTCTCGGGCAGCGCTGAGACATCGCAGCGCAACAACCAGCGGGAGCAGTCCCACCGGCCCTTCCTCATGGCCGTGGTCCGGCAGGGAGACGGCAGCGACTCGCAGCGGCGCAGGAAGCGCGGGCTGGAGTGTGATGGGAAGGTGCGTGTCTGCTGCAAACGGCAGTTCTACGTCGACTTCAAAGATATTGGCTGGAACGACTGGATAATCGCTCCACGCGGTTATCACGCCAACTATTGCGAGGGCGAATGCCCCTCCCACGTGGCGAGCATCACCGGGTCCACGCTGTCCTTCCACTCCACTGTCATCAGCCACTACCGCATGAGAGGCTACAGCCCCTTCCAGAACGTGAAGTCGTGCTGCGTGCCAACCCGCCTACGAGCCATGTCCATGCTGTACTACAACGAGGAGCAGAAGATCATCAAGAAGGACGTCCAGAACATGATCGTGGAGGAGTGCGGCTGCTCGTAGACGCAGACCTGAGCGGGACAGGAGGAGCACCTCTGAACCCAGAGAGGGAGGAAGCTGACTCTAGGATCATCACGTCACTTTTATTGACTGTGTTTCATCCTTCGCCTCCTTCCGTCCCTCGAGGTCGCCCTCTGGGATAAAAACTCTGCTCCAGACTCGTCCAGCAGAACTCAGAGAGTCTCCACGGCACTTTCAGAAAAAGAGAAGAAAAAAAGCTCTAATATATTTTTGTTACAAACGGAGGAGCGAAGCTTATTTATGTGGCTGAGACGTTCAAGCACCGCTGAACCGACTTCGGAGAGACGAGGTGCCTGAAAAAAATGCGACAAAAGAAGAAAAAAATCTCAAAACTATGCAACTTGTTTCACGTTTTCAGACCTTATTGTATTTTATTTGTCTCCGTTTGTCGGCTCCCCAAATGTTTACTTTCTCAAAATGTTGGAGGAAGACAGAAGAAGACTCTTGTACTTTATTTAGAAGTGTGTGTGTGTGTGTGTGTGTGTGTGTGTGTGTGTGTGTGTGTGTGTGTGTGTGTGTGTGTGTGTGTGTGTGTGTGTGTGTTGAGAGATACTTGAAAGAAACAAGTTGGCTCGGCTGCTGGAACCAAACACTTCTTTATGTTATAATTATTATTGTCAGTAAGTATATTAATATTATTATTGTTGTTAATAATATATTGTGTTATCATGTCTCTTTTTTAAAAGAAGCGTTTCAAACGTGTTTATTTTTTGCACTATAGCGACACTCGTGTTCAGATTAGCCACAGACAGAGAGGACAGACCGGAGGGAGGTCACAGGTTTGAGCCCCACTAGTCTTGACAGAATACTTGAGCGTGTCATCAGTTGTGTCACTTCCTGGTTGCTGAGGCTTGAAGCTGGCGTCTAACGCTCACTGCCAGAGAATCCTGATTTTGCCAAAAGCAGGTGGCTGACTCGCGTTAGAATGTACCTTTGATTTCAGGATGTGGGTCTTGATACTGTTTCACAATAAAAGTCTAGCAGGAAAGCTGCATCCCCTTCTGTTTGTTTCTGTCACTGCTTCTCAGTGAGCTGCTGCCCACGCCCAGCTCTCTGTACTCACAGCATGATCTGCTAGAGGGTGTGGGGGGGCCACAGCCCCGTCCTCCAGGGCGTGAAGCAGGTATGGAGGAGATCAAAACTCCAGACATCCAGAGGCCCCCAGAACACAAGAGACCAAGGAAGACCAACAGAGGGGCAGCCGCGCCACTGTCCCAGAAAGAGCTGAGGAGAGTCCCAGATGAGGGCTCACTCAGCAGCTGCGGAGCAGAAGCCAGGGGGAGTTGCAGTGACGCGCCCGTGAGCTCCGCCGGCAGCCAGCCGCGCCTGAGTGACCGAGCCCCAGGCCGAGAGGCCGAGGGCACCCCACCTCCGAAGTGGCCCGAGCGAGCCCCAGGCTCCAGGCCCCGATAAGCAGCCACCAAGGAGTGAGCCGGTGTGTACCTGGACGCCCATCTCCGGACACCAAGAACCACCAACGCACCGATGTCTGAGGGAGTCCGCCACTGGCAGGGGGAGTGGTGGGGGGAGATAGGCCTCCAGAAAAAACAGTTTCTAAATTTTTAACATGAACATGAGCTTCATGACAGGAAATCAGGAAAAGCAGAACTGTTCTAGATTTATAAAAGATTACTAAGCAAACGTTTGCTAACAGTAGATACACAATAGATGTCTCCAGAAAACGACGTTCTCCACTCACCTGCTGCTTTCTGACACTTAGCGGCAGGTCAGCTGTGGAGGCTTCTGATTGGCTAAATCTGCACGTGCCTGTTGCTATATAGCTGTGCTAGCCAACCAGTTAGCATGTACAGATTAATATGTTTATATGGAGCTAAGAACTTAAATAATCACACGGGGAACCTCCGGTCTGTCCGGTCAGAAGCTCCGAGGACTTCTGCTAAAGTGAAGCACTTAGAAAACGTGCTGGTCACACACTTTTGTGGGATCCACTTCCTGCGTTTGTAAAACAGGCTAGCTAAAGTTCTCTGTGATAGCTAGCCTACAGCTAACCCGCCTATCGAACCTCTGCAATCCACGTTCACGTCTTTGTCTGTGGTGAATGTTTACAGCATTAGCATCTCATCTTTCTCAATGAACTCAAAAACAAAGCGGCCTTTATGTCTTTATTAAAGTTACGTTGTGAGTTTTATGGGATTTTTCCACACAGGGGCTAAAATTAAAATTTTTTTAGTTAAAATCTGGTAAAATTTTCGAAGTTTTTCTCCTATGAGACAAATCGCTGCATAAACGCAGCATTAATCATATAAAATGTTGGTAACATGGCACTTTGGATACATGAAATGGGAATTTTCATATGAATCATAAAATTCAGTTGATTTGGTGAAAATTCAATTTTGACGGTGAAATTAAAGCTGTTAAAGTTGATATTTAATGTCTTAGTTTGCTTTAGGAGACCAAAGAGTCGAGTTTGTGTATCTGTTTGTTTTTAAATGAAAAGCAATGAATTTATGATCTGATTCAAAAGGATTTCACAGAAAAACACAGAAAATGATTCCTGCAGTTATTTTGTCCTGAGTGAGTTTTCATGTTTTTAGTTTCTCTGCTGTTGTTTCATCCTCTCGCTCTCTGCACATCAAGAACTCCACTTCCCACAATGCTGAACTGAAAAAAAAAAAGACAATCCACAGCCGTAAATTTAGTAGAAAACGCCGTCCAATCAGAGTCCGGCTGTTTCTGTGTCGTGTGTGTTTCTATCAGTATTGTCGATTTGTTCACCAAAAGTTTTGGAGTGTTTGTCGCCTTTTTGATGAAGTTACATGTTTTCACTTTTTGGATTTTTTTTGTTGTTATGATGGTTTCATGGAGGAGGGCGGAGCTTCCTCTTGTTCTTCTGGACTGTGGGACGACCTCGGAGTTGGTCCTGTGTACATGGACACAAACAAAACGTCAGTGCAGAAAAAAACTCAAAAAGAAGCAAAAAATAAAAAACAAACAAAACGTGGTTGTTATTTGTTCAAATTTTGTTTATATTGAAATGAAAAAAAAAATACTGACACTGAACAAAGTGGACAAAGAATAAAAAGTCTATTTTTTATTCTGTATATATGGAAATCAGATTCCAGTATGTTGCATTGCTTTGTTGTACAAATCAAATGTGCTTGTGGCATTTTTCTAATCTAATTTATTTTATAGTATTTTTTGTTTTTCTGCTTCACCATTAAAGTTTAAAGGACGTACACAAGAGTCACGAGTCATCGTTTCTTTTCCTGTGAAACTGGACATGTTTAAAGCATCATGTCCTGTTTGACCTCTGACCTCTTCCTCAAAGTCACTAGATTGATCTGAAGTTTGCTGTTCAGAGCTGTTTCAAACTGGTTCTCGCTGCCATCGTTTGCATTGATGACACAGAGATATAACGTCAAGTATTGTCGCTTTAAAATACAGTTACCATGGTGACCCTCAGGTTTAAGGCTTCACTCTTGGACCACACTCCTTAAACCACACTCGTGCACGAGGAGGAGGCGCAGCGGGAACTGGCTTCCTCATCCAGAGGCAAAAATGCAGTCTGTGCTGAAGCTGCGATCCACGAGGACAGAGGTCAGAGGTCACCCTCCGCTGACCTGTGACTAGCCGCTGGGAGCCTGAGTGTTTGCTCTGCACTCTGAACTGAAAACAGTGAGTGGGAACAAGCTGAGAGGAAAGACACGAATCATGTGAGCATAAACACAGAGCGGGCCTGAACACCTGCAGCAAGTGTTACAGGTGGTGTCCAGAGTCATTTCCTGTCTTTGGTGGGACCAGTGTCAACGCTATAAAAAAGTAATGTTTTACACATATTATACAGAACATTACCTTCATGTGACTCTGTAAAATCATCTGTCTCATAATCACCATTTAACAACATAGACCTGAGGCTACAGCCCCTCAGCACAGATCCCTATCCTAATGAGGACACTGTGAGCTTCCTCTTAGTATTTAGGTTTGAACACAACCAACACAAAGAGGCTTTAAAGTGGTCGTCATGGTGATTCTACTGTATAAACAGGAACAGGTAGAAATGAGGCTGCAGCCTGACTGATCATCAGTTTGTTACCTGTTGAAGTTCAGGCTCTGGCTGCTGGGCCGAGGTCTGCACACGCTCAGCTTTAGCTCTGGGTTGTTGGATAGCTAGGTGTTAGCATGCTGTCTGTGCAGATGCTTGTGTTAGTTTGTCCTCTCCTAACACAAACTACAATCAGCTGATTGTAGCCCAAGTGTAGGCAAGAAAACTGACAATTCCAACTTACTGACCTACTGGGAACCAGTTCTTGTAGGAAATTTCTTCCCTACATGCTGCAGTGCAGGTGGTTTCCTCTGAATGTTTTCCCTCACACACCTCAGGACATCCCAGTGAACACACAGACCGTCTCATCCTGATCTGTTGCCACAGGCAGCTCTGATCAGCTGACGATGCTCCATGTGAAGCTCAGGTCACTTTGTGGATAGCAAACACTGAATCAGCTACTGGTCACGTCTTAAATCTCGCCTGGACGCTCTTGTTACACTTTCTCTTGTCTATGTATTGATTAGAGTGAAATGAATTAAACAGTAAATAGTTTTTCTTGAGTGACTCTTTCCATTATGACGCTAGCATCGCACCCAGAGCAGAGATAACTGTGAGAGTCTGAGGTGCTAAACTCCCCACAAAACTGCAAAAGGCTTAAAAGGGTTTAGTCTGCAGACAGACTGTGGAGCACAGCTGTGTGGACATTTCACCACTAACTGTATTAGCTGTCATGTCCTTTGCAGTAACCTTTATTTGCATCTCTCACTTTATAAAGATGCTCTGACTCCACCTCTGTTTGTCTGCATTCAGGTTTTGGTGTCGTAGTTTTGACGGGGGTCGGGGTGGCGGCCATCTTTGCAGAGGTTCATTAAACTTCAGTTTTTATTAACCCGAGGTCACTGCAGAGGTAGAGGGCACTGCAGAGGTAGATTTCACTGCAGAGGTAGAGGTCACTGCTGAGGTAGATGTCACTGCAGAGGTAGAGGTCACTGTGGAGGTAGAGGTCACTGCAGAGGTAGATTTCACTGCAGAGGTAGAGGTCACTGCTAAGGTAGATGTCACTGCAGAGGTAGATTTCACTGCAGAGGTGGAGGTCACTGCAGAGGTAGATTTCACTGCAGAGGTAGATTTCACTGCAGAGGTAGAGGTCACTGCAGAGGTAGATTTCACTGCAGAGGTAGAGGTCACTGCAGAGGTAGATTTCACTGCAGAGGTAGAGGTCACTGCTGAGGTAGATGTCACTGCAGAGGTAGATTTCACTGCTAAGGTAGATGTCACTGCAGAGGCAGATTTCACTGCAGAGGTGGAGGTCACTGCAGAGGTAGATTTCACTGCAGAGGTAGATTTCACTGCAGAGGTAGAGGTCACTGCAGAGGTAGATTTCACTGCAGAGGTGGAGGTCACTGCAGAGGTAGATTTCACTGCAGAGGTAGAGGTCACTGCAGAGGTAGATTTCACTGCAGAGGCAGATTTCACTGCAGAGGTAGAGGTCACTGCAGAGGTAGATTTCACTGCAGAGGTAGAGGTCAATGCAGGTTTATTTATCCACTCACCTGAAGCCCCACCCCTCCCTCCTGAAGCTGAGCTAAAATCCACAGCTCCGCCCACAATGACATCACACAGCACCAGAGGTCATATCATTTAGTAGCCGAACTCTTTGATGCCACCTCGTTCACTTATATTTAACTTGTGTTCTTATGAGGCGGCGTCACGCTCTGTGATCTGCTGTGAAGTGTATATTTAGAGTTTACTGTCACATCTTCTGTTTCCACAGACGTGACTCACAACACGCCGTCGACCTTGGAGAGCCGGCATCAAAGCCAGACTCCGCTTGCAGCTTTCAAACAGCAGCACACAGGGCACCAGGAAACCCCAACAACCAGCAAAACACACAGTGTGTGTGTGTGTGTGTGTGTGTGTGTGTGTGTGTGTGTGTGTGTGTGTGTGTGTGTGTGTGTGTGTGAGAGGTAATGGACTGAGGTCTGTGTGCGTGCTGTTGTGAGGAGACACAAACAAAATGTCATTTAATGGAAGGAGAGTGTGTGCGTGCGCTTGTATTAGTCATGCTGTGGGGACGTAAATGTGTTTACACAGCAACACTGCGGGGACTCCGGTCCTTCTGGGGACGAAGAGTCCTAATCAGATAATTATTTGGTTTAAAGATGGCCGACCAATAAGAAGTTGTGGCTTTTATATCGTCAGTGCATCGAATCAGTGTTACAAGCTGTGGCCACCAGAGCAGGACGGAGGACTCAAGACAAAACCAGCAGCAGCAGCTTTGATTCTTTATTTTAACTGGAAATCAAATTTTAAGGGAAGTTAAATTCACTGGGGTGATGTTTAGGCTGCAGTCTGAGTCGAGTAGCAGAGAGGAGAGTAGAGCTGCTGCTCCGGGATGAAAGTATGAGGCAGGCTGTGAGAATTTTCTGAATTACTTGGGAGAGTCCTGAGTGGAGGAGACACCTGGTTTGTTGGGTTAAAGCAGGGGTGGGTAACTCCAGGGCCGGTGTCCTGCAGTTTTAGATCTCACCCTGGGTCAACACACCTGAATCACATGATTAGTTCAGGCCTCTGGAGAACTTCAAGACCTGTTGAGAAGGTAATTTATCCACTAAATCAGCTGTGTTGGATCAAGGACACATCTAAAACCTGCAGGCCCTCGAGGCCTGGAGTTCGACACCTACGGGTTAAAGGCTGGTGAGCTCCAGGAGGGAAGCCAGGTAAGGAGCGGATTCACCGCTCTGATGGAGCTGACCACCTGGTGAAGACTTAAATACAGCTGGCTGATGGGAAACAGGTGAATGGGAATGCAGAAAACACAGCAACCGAACAACAAAACCAGTACGGCTACCGATAATCAGCTTCAGCCTCCTCCACCATCATCGTGCCTCCTCTTTGGTTAGAAAGCAGGAGCTCTGCATCATCATCTGGACATAAAACATGACTTTGTGTCAAAGTCAGAGTCTGTGGTATTAATATTATTGGCCATCATTCCCAGTTCAGCACTGTGTGGTGTTACTAGTGTGAAAAAGCATCTTTAAGCTAAACCCTCAGTTCAACCCTTCCTGCAGCTACTCGAATCCTTTCAGGGCTCCCACCAAACCCAGTAGTTTTAGTTTTTACCCCCCAGCACACAGACAGACTCTTGGTGTAGGACTGAGGTGTAGGCAGGCTGACACCGCTGCAGAGTGTGTGCAGCACAAATAGACGTCCCTCTTAATGACAGGAGGCAGTAAAATGACTCGCAGATGAAGCGCTGGCCTCAGCGGCACATCAAGGCCCGCGACTCTTCTGTGAGGACGTTTCTAAATCAGACGCACAGACGTGTCACGCTTTGGGGTGCAGTTGGATATTTTAAGGCGCGCGCAGTCATTACTGGTCCTCACAAGACCAGCAGTAAAGCGGCTGAGGGCGAGCGGAGATCAGAGGCTCCGGGGACCGCAGCAGGGTGTTCCCCTGCCAGCGGGGCAGCCGCCGTGGTCGACTGCTGTTTGATGCTCTTTCTCAGGAGGTGACGTGATCCTGTCAACGTCTGTGAGAAACTTTATGTCACGTTCAGGGAACATCTGAAATCTGAACACTTAATCATCCTCGTTCAAGGAGTAATTATACTTCACTGAAGTCGAGTCATTAAGCAGCCGCTCTGCTGCCGTGTCCAAACGCCTTGTTAGGAGCATTTCACCATAAAACTGTCGGTCATTGGACGGAGGAGTCACTGACAGCACGGTGAAGCACGCAGAGGGACGGATCAGCTCCGACTCTGCTAATGAAAGCTCTCTGGGTAATTTCACTCGGAAGTTTTTCTTGACAAATTACCAACACGGACGATTTGCACAGGAAACAAATCACTCGGGGTAATTATCACAAATGACTGTTTCCATCTGCGATAGCGGCGCTGTGAGAGTTAGCTTACAGAACAGAGGGTGTTCCCCGGGAATCTTTAACTCTGACTGCGAGTTAAAGATAAATCAGACGATCACGCTGAGCTGCTCTTCATCATAATCTACAATCTAAACTGGTCCACATCCCCGCTGAGGTTATCCGAGGAAACTGGACCGTCGAGCAGAAACGTCCTGCAGGTTAGACCCAAGAGTTTGATCCAGACTGAAGCAACAAACGTGGACAAGATCGAGTATCTGAAAGTGTTTTTAAAAAAGTGTTTCTAGTCAGAAATAATAAAGAAGGCGGCCGTGTGTCCTGCCTGAGGACGCTTCTGTCAGTCCAGACTACAAACTGATGCTTCAGGTGCAGCAAACTAAAGTTTGTGTGGAGGATCTAAAGCAGACGTCTGACTGCTGCTCTTCAGAGAAACAAGTGCGCTCGTTACTGTTTCTAACAAGAAGTGCCGACCACACCGACTGGACGACTGGTTCCAGTTAGGAACCAGCTGCTCTCACAGAAATAGTTCCTGTCACACAGTGACTGATGAATCCGTCCACTGCCACACTGTCTGTTTCACCCCAACAGTACAGGTTCTGATTACACAGCAGCTTCTTCCACAGGACACAGAGGAACACTCCACCCGACTCTCCATCACTGGTGGCAGTCACAGCGTCTGTGTTCAGCACACTTCAGTTTGTGGAAGGAAATGAGAAGCAGATACTGTGTGAGCACATTAATGAACTTGTGGCAGATTCACTGAAAAACGTTGGAACATGTTTTGTGTAACGGTAGACGTGATTTGAAACAGCACTCAGCTGCTGAACGCTTTGCCAGAAGGTTCAGACTGTTAATTTCCTGCTAAAATGTTGAGTGTAAACACTGTGGAGAGGGCGGGCGTGGCTGAGAGGCTGATGGAGCGTGGTGGAGGAGCACGAGGTGACCTGATCAGCACCGTCACACCCGGCTGCACCACCACGCTGCTGCTGAGCGTGGAGTCAGGCCCAGAGAGGATCCTGACCCTGCGGCGCAGCTTT
>NC_141352.1:7868855-7973855 GCF_057382095.1 Aulonocara sp. 'chitande type north' Nkhata Bay | reverse complement strand
TCAGTGAGTTTATTCTTTTTTTCTTTTTTCAAAAGTCTACTTTTTGATTTTAGTTCAGTTACTTCAGGTTACTGTAATAAACATCTTCTTCAGCCCTGTGAGCTCTGCAGGCGGTGCTTTGGACCTCCACCCATCGCTGCCTCTGCCTTGAACTACCTCTAACCCCGGAGACAGACACACTCACCTAGAGTCACTGAGTTTGATTCCTGTGATTAAAGACTGATCGCACCACACTCCACGTTCTCCTGAGGAACCTCGCTGCTGTTACTGCGCTCCACGTTTCGAGTCGTTTACAGCTGGGAACACTGTGTCAAAGTGTTAATACGCCTGAACTTCCAAAACATCTGCTTTCATAGAAGTGCTGTGATTGGATGCTCCTGTGGAAGCAGTAACGCAGCAGTAAACTTCTTCATGTGATGGTGATTAACAGCTGACCAAGGATCAGCTGAGGGCAGAGGGAAAGTATAACTGAGTGTGACCAACAACAGGTCACAGCATTTATGGAAGGACCCATTAGCTAATGATGACAGCAAGCTAATAACGTCACAAAACATTTGGATTAGGAGAGGTCACAGTCATTCAGCCTCTCAGGGCTGGTCTGCTAACTGCTAATCAAAGCACAAGTCTATCAGCTAATGTAACGAGCTAACAGCTAATGGATTTAAATAAGCTAGCTTACTTTACAACTGAAATAACTCATTAGCCGACTGGTGTGTCTAGACAAAATTAGACAAAAACAAGAAAATTAATACTGAAAAAATAAAGAAACAAGAATAAAGGGACCAATAAAACTGAAAGACTGACAAAGGAAGAAGCAAATGTCTCAGGAGATGAGGGGAAAGTATTCATGATATTTGCAGTGGGAGTCGGTCCAGCAGCAGCAGCAGTAGCTGGAGGATAAAGCTGCAGTGATGTGTAGCTGAGGAGTTCAGGGTTAACGGTTCTCCAATTACTCAGTGAAAAAATGTGCCTGGACTTCCACGCTGCTGACATCCTCGCTCTCCGTGACCATAGGAACAGGACCGGACGCAAGAACAGCAGTGATGATTTCTGCAGCAGGTGATGGAGGGCATTCGAGTGTTTGACGCCGAATGCAATTATCCCAGCGATCGGGACAAAGACGAGGAGGAAGGAAAAATGTTCAGATCAATGTGTTTCAGTGATGACGCACACGTTTGTGCACATCCTGACCCGATAAGTGAGAGACCTCACAAAGGCCGAGTTTACACAATCGCTTCACTTGATGATCGAGTGGTTAAAAAACACATGTCAAAGTTTCAGGCTGGTGTTTGAAATGTGAACGTGCAGCTTTAATACGCCTGGGGGAACCATCCACAGAGACAGCTGTGTCACAGAGGAGATGGAGATGGGTGGAGAGGGTGGAGGCCGAACTGAAGATGCTCAGGTGTTCGGCGTGGACACTTTGAGCCGTGCTGCGAGCTGCAGGGATGGAGCCGGATCGCCGTGTTCCCCCGGGCCTCGTTCAGGCTGCCATCACAGCTCTTCCCTCTCTGTAACCTGTTGGAGGAGAGTTGATGAGTCACCGTGCGCACCGGCGCTACAACTGAACATGATTATAATCATTGTTTCTCAGCACAGAGTCGTTACGATGACTCGGGGTAGCAGCGCTGCTTGATTGGCACAATCCTCAGATAACAGGTGAAGGTGAGAACACGGTGCACATTTCCCCGTGTGCAGGCAAACTGACGTCAAACACGCTTCATTTAATGAGCTGCTATTGTGGTGGCGAGTGTTTGAGTCACTGAGTTCACATCCAATCCTCCGCCTCTTCCTCATCCATCCTTTCATCGTCCTTCTCTCCACTCCGAGTGGAACTTTTCCGTTTCATTTCCTGCCTCTGTCCGCTCATCGTTAGCTCTGTGTTTGCAGTTTTTATTAAGCGCTCCATGTTTATCCTTTATTATCAGTTTGTGTTCAGTATAAAAGTATGAATGACTGTTCCTCTGACATGGCTGACAAGATATCAGTAAAGCCTTCAGCTCAAGAGGAAGCTTCACCTCATTATTACAGTTAAATTACACAGTAGATCACAGCCATGCATGTCAATATGACCACGTTAGTTTGGCACTAATATAAAAATACTGTTCAGGAGAAGCGTGGCAGAAAGGAAAACGACAGAGAGGCAGCAGCACAGGTACAGCTCTGATAGCTCAGAGTGTTCATCACCAGCTGGAAACAGTAAACAGACGGACTGTAAATATTCTGCCGAAACTGTGACGCTGTGTGCTGATAACTACTGAGAATAAGGCTTCATTAATTATTACTCATTAAGTGCAAACCTCCAGACTGCTGAGGGTCAGAGGTCACAGTTGCAAACGTTTTTGTACTGTAAAAGAAAAACTGTTCCTGTTCCAGGTTCAGTCTGAAACTCCTTCTTGGAGTAACACACGGAGACTGCAGGGCTTCCCTCCACCGCAGCAGAGACAGCGCTCTGGCGGAAAACTGTAAATTTCACCTGGATTTCCTGCAAAGACACAGAAAACCTTGACCCCACAAACCCCAGGAGCCTGATAGAAAGATTAGCAGGCTGAAGCCAGTGCGTGTGTGTGTGTGTGTGTGCGTTTGGGCAGATGTTTTATGGGTCTTTGCGTTGACGTTTAAAAGGGGAAGGACACTGAGAAACGTCTCTGCAGGGCAGACAGATGAGGACCGAGGGAGGAAGAGGGGGAAGCTGAGGGTGGGTTCCCACCATAAATCAAAAACACAGATGGTTCAAGAAGCACAGTCTCCATCCTCAGCTGAAGGATTCTCTCACTGAGTGTTCAGCTGCGTTATGATGTTCCTCTTTCGCCCCATGGAGGTGATCACACTCACTCTTTGGTCGTTTGGGGCTTTTAACGAGTTCTTTGAGCTTTTGATTTTCCAGCGTGGAGTTATTGCACAGTTGACATCTTTAATGACTTCAAGGGGCAGAAGCTGGAGTTCATTTTGGATTCGTGTGTAATTCAAGTTTGGACCACTCTGGCAGATGACCCGGCACAGACCGTTTAAGCCTAGTCCACAACCTGTCAGTAGCGCTGAGGTCGGGCTTTGGGAAGCCCATTCCAGCAGGTTAGTGTTAGCCTGCTTTATCCACAACCAGGGCTTCGTTGTCCTGCTGGAACACTGGAGCCGATGGTGCCACCACCATCACGGTTCACGTTCATCCATGTGGGCAGCTGCCGTGTTCAGCTGAGTTTGAAGGAGCTTCGTTCGCCGTCTCTTCTTTACTCGGTCTACAGTGAAGAAAAACTCACTTTGTGGACAGTTTGTGGGAGGCTTGAGCCTTTGTGGTTCCCGAGTTGTTCCTAAACAGTTTCCTTTCATCTGACGGTGACAGTTTGGTCCTTCTAGCAGACCTCAGCAAACTAATGACTCATCTGAATAACTTGCACATGCATACAGTTGTTTGAACTGAAAATCTTGGAATCTGTAGTTGCTTATAAATGGCTCCAGGAGACCTTCTGTAACTCTATAATTCTCCTTCTTAGATCTACACTGAGTTCCTTGGACTTCCTCGTTGTTCTGAGTGTTTGTCAGTCCAGTGAGTGCCATCAAACGAATCCTTTATATGCCGGCAAAGAGAAGCTACCAGACCAACTGTGGTTACTAATGAGAAGTGAACAGGTCTTGGCCTCATCAGACACTGCAGAGCTTTCAGCACCACTTATTAAAATATTGAAGTTTGTATATGTATGTATCCCCAGCTGCATGTATGTTTTTGAAAATGGTGCGCACCTTTGTCGTCATGTGGTAGCCTCATGTGTGGTTCTTAGGAACACGTCATGTTAACTGAATATAACTGTATAGGAAGGTACACAATGTAAATATGAATGTGCATGTGTGTGTTGTTCAGCTGTAAGACATACAGTGCTCACCTACATGTGCCGTTGTGTTTGCAGTACAGACCTGGTGTATTAAGCTGTCTGATGCTTTGGGGGAACTGTTGCACAGTCTGGCAGCGAGGGCCAAATGCTGCCAGATGGCAGGAGAGTAAGGAGCCCATGTGAGGGATCATGCATAATGCCGGTGGCTTTGTGGCTGCAGCGTGTGTGGAAAATGTCCTTGAGCAGGGAAGAGAAACTTCGATGATTCTCTCAGCTGTCTTCACTAACCGCTGCAAGGATTTCCCATCTGATACAGTGCAGTTTCCATAGCAGATACTGATGTAGCAGCTCAGGATGCTCTCCATGGGCCCCCTGTAGGATGCTGTGAGGATGAATGGTGGGAGACAGTGCTGCTGCTGCTGCCAATGAAGATGGTGTCGAGGGACCGAGCAAGATTCATTTTTCAGGTGAACATCAAGGAATTTAAAGTTCTGGACAAACTCCAGGATCCATCGATAAACGGTTCATGATCATGTCAACAATCATCACATTTGTTCTGTCAACATTCAGACTGAAGAGTCAGACTGCTGATTTCACCAGTCTGAAGCTGACCCACTCCCAGCCCACTGCCAAACTTTCCAGCTCATGTAGAGCAGAAAACCTATGAACACAGCTTTAATCTCAACCAGAACCCGAACTCTGTGATTTGGACAAGAGGAATGTAATTAGAGAAACTTTATGTGAATTTCAGGAGCTGGACCAGACCTCAGTCAGACCTCAGTCCTGGTCTATAAATGTGTATTTGGGAAGCTTATTTATGTGTTCTTGTTTCTGAGGCAGACCCTCTGTTCTTTTTGCTCTGGTTGTCAACCTCTCTCCAAACATCAGGGGAATCTACCAGAGCCAGGAACTGCCTGTACTCAGCGAGCCTCTGGCCTTGTTGCTTTATTATCAATTAATATTTGAATTTGAGGTTCTTGTTAGGGAAACATGTTTTCAATGAGAGTTAATTAAAATTACTGATTTCTTTGTCACCTGGTCAGAGGAAAAGTTTGGGTCACCAGCAATGATGACTCACAGGATGAAATGAAATCTTTCAAAATCTCATACAGCTAATGGCGTACCGCCGATCCTTCAGGAGACAATATCCTACATACGCACATGACCCTGTCATTCATGTACATGAATGCCAGGCAGTGTGTGTGTGTGTGTGTGGGGGGGGGGGGTTATAGGACATTTATAAGAAGCTCAATGCAAACAGATGCAGCCAAAATATGTTTGAACTAAATCTCATCAAAACACAAAAGGCTGAAGAGAGCCCATCCTGATGGTGAGCGAACTTTACAGGAGTCAAATATCATCAAACTGTCAGCCTCACACACACACACACACACACACACACACACACACACACACATGGAGCACAGCATTCTCAGGCAGGGATGTCAGATACCATCAGTCTGATTGGCCACGAGCGAATGCTGGATTTCCCAGGGGGCCGTGTGGCCAGCGGCAGTCCCAGACAGACAGGAAGTGCTGAATGAAAACGAGGCAGAGATGAGGGAGGGAAACAGAGTTAAATTACATCACACCAACTCTGACAGCTGGATGTGACATTGAGGAAAAGTTGAGTGTGTTGATGCTTTCTCTCAGGTTCTGTCACGTTCCACTGGTGGATGCTCGTATTAAACTCTCTGTGCTGAGCACTGAATGCTGCCCAACAAACAAAACCCTTTGAAGCTAATTGTATCACAAGCTGGTAACTGTGGGAGAGGAGGTTTCAAACTACCTCCACCATACAAGTCCTGTCAGTGTATGTACCACGGTCATACGTGTACCTCTGCAATGGACTGCAGAGTTAAGAATGTGCCGATCCAAAGAGAGACACCATGAAGCAGACACGGGGAGGAACCATCTGCTGGTTCTCATCCTCCTCTCCAAACAGAGCTCACCGAGATTGGAAGAAAAAGTGACACATGTGTTTCTTTGGTACTTTTCTTTTGTGGCAGTCAGTACACCTTCACACTGAATGTATTTCAGCTGAAAGTATGCTTTGTGTTGGCAGCTCTTGGTTACCATAAACATCTAACTGCACAAAAACCAGCTTTCAACCATGTGGTCAGACTTCAACCCAGAATCTGATTTCAAAGAATAAACTCACTTTGAGCATAAAACAAACCAACAGCAAACCAAAGCTTAACTTTCAACATCCACCAGGTCATTGGTGACCCACCCTCCATCATCCATCCATCATCCACCCCTCCATCATCCATCCATCATCCACCCATCCATCATCCATCAATCCATCATCCATCCATCATCCACCCCTCCATCATCCATCCATCCATCATCCATCCATCCATCGACCCACCCCTCCATCATCCATCCATCATCCACCCCTCCATCATCCACCCCTCCAACATCCATCCATCATCCACCCATCCATCATCCACCCTCCACCATCCATCAATCCATCATCCATCCATCATCCACCCATCCATCATCCATCAATCCATCATCCATCCATCATCCACCCCTCCATCATCTATCCATCATCCACCCCTCCACCATCCATCAATCCATCATCCATCCATCATCCACCCATCCATCATCCACCCATCCATCATCCATCCATCCATCGACCCACCCCTCCATCATCCATCCATCCATCATCCATCCATCCATCGACCCACCCCTCCATCATCTATCCATCATCCACCCCTCCAACATCCATCCATCATCCACCCATCCATCATCCACCCCTCCACCATCCATCAATCCATCATCCATCCATCATCCACCCATCCATCATCCACCCCTCCATCATCCACCCCTCCATCATCCACCCCTCCAACATCCATCCATCATCCACCCATCCATCATCCACCCCTCCATCATCCATCCATCCATCATCCATCCTTCCATCCAGCGACCAACCCCTCCATCATCCATCCATCATTTACCCATCCATCATCCACCCCTCCATCATCCATCCATCATTTACCCATCCATCATCCACCCCTCCATCATCCATCCATCATCCATCCATCCATCGACCCACCCCTCCATCATCTATCCATCATCCACCCCTCCAACATCCATCCATCATCCACCCATCCATCATCCACCCCTCCACCATCCATCAATCCATCATCCATCCATCATCCACCCATCCATCATCCACCCCTCCATCATCCACCCATCATCCACCCCTCCATCATCCACCCCTCCAACATCCATCCATCATCCACCCATCCATCATCCACCCCTCCATCATCCATCCATCCATCATCCATCCTTCCATCCAGCGACCAACCCCTCCATTATCCATCCATCATTTACCCATCCATCATCCACCCCTCCATCATCCATCCATCATTTACCCATCCATCATCCACCCCTCCATCATCCATCCATCATCCACCCATCCATCATCCACCCCTCCATCATCCACCCCTCCATCATCCACCCCTCCAACATCCATCCATCATCCACCCATCCATCATCCACCCCTCCATCATCCACCCCTCCAACATCCATCCATCATCCACCCATCCATTATCCACCCCTCCATCATCCATCCATCATCCACCCCTCCATCATCCACCCCTCCAACATCCATCCATCATCCACCCCTCCATCATCCACCCCTCCAACATCCATCCATCATCCACCCATCCATCATCCACCCCTCCATCATCCATCCATCCATCATCCACCCATCCACCATCCAGCGACCCACCCCTCCATCATCCATCCATCATTTACCCATCCATCATCCACCCCTCCATCATCCATCAATCCATCATCCATCCATCATCCACCCATCCATTATCCACCCCTCCATCATCCACCCCTCCATCATCCACCCATCATCCACCCCTCCATCATCCACCCCTCCAACATCCATCCATCATCCACCCATCCATCATCCACCCCTCCATCATCCATCCATCCATCATCCATCCTTCCATCCAGCGACCCACCCCTCCATCATCCATCCATCATTTACCCATCCATCACCCACCCCTCCAACATCCATCCATCATCCACCCATCCATCATCCACCCCTCCATCATCCACCCCTCCAACATCCATCCATCATCCACCCATCCATCATCCACCCCTCCATCATCCATCCATCATCCACCCCTCCATCATCCACCCCTCCAACATCCATCCATCATCCACCCCTCCATCATCCACCCCTCCAACATCCATCCATCATCCACCCCTCCATCATCCACCCCTCCAACATCCATCCATCATCCACCCATCCATCATCCACCCCTCCATCATCCATCCATCCATCATCCATCCTTCCATCCAGCGACCCACCCCTCCATCATCCATCCATCATTTACCCATCCATCATCCACCCCTCCATCATCCATCCATCATTTACCCATCCATCATCCACCCCTCCATCATCCATCCATCATCCACCCCTCCATCATCCATCCATCATCCACCCATCCATCATCCACCCCTCCATCATCCATCCATCCATCCTTCCATCCAGCGACCCACCCCTCCATCATCCATCCATCATTTACCCATCCATCATCCACCCCTCCATCATCCATCCATCATCCACCCATCTATCATCCACCCCTCCATCATCCATCCATCCATCATCCATCCTTCCATCCAGCGACCCACCCCTCCATCATCCATCCATCATTTACCCATCCATCATCCACCCCTCCATCATCCATCCATCATCCACCCCTCCATCATCCACCCCTCCATCATCCATCCATCATCCACCCATCCATCATCCACCCCTCCATCATCCATCCATCATCCACCCATCCATCATCCACCCCTCCATCATCCATCCATCCATCATCCAGCCATCATCCACCCCTCCATCATCCATCCATCCATCATCCAGCCATCATCCATCCATCATCCATCCTTCCATCCATCGACCCACCCCTCCATCATCCATCTATCATTTACCCATCCACCCCTCCATCATCCATCCATCATCCTCCCATCCATCTATCCATCATCCACCCCTCCATCATCCATCCATCATTTACCCATCCATCATCCACCCCTCCATCATCCATCCATCATCCATCCATCCATCGACCCACCCCTCCATCATCTATCCATCATCCACCCCTCCATCATCCATCCATCATCCACCCATCCATCATCCACCCCTCCATCATCCATCCATCCTTCCATCCATCGACCCACCCCTCCATCATCCATCCATTCATCATCCATCCGTCCATCGACCCACCCATCCATCCACTTATCCAGGTTTGAGTTGTATGAGCAGTCTAAACAGAGACTTCCCTCTCCCTCCTCCATATATACACCAGATCTATCTCCACTGTGTCTTGGACATGCTCCAGGACCACCTCCTGGAAGAGAATGCCCAAGACACCTCACCTGCCTCACAAACAGGAAGCATCCTAGTCACATACCCACCTTTGATGTGCCAGAGTGGAAGCTCTGCTCTGAGATCCATCTGAACGTCTAAGGCACCTTTTGGAGTCACCACCTAGAGCCCATAGAAATATGTGAGAGTAGATCGACTGATAAACCATCAGCTTGGCTTCCACACTGACTTAAAGAAACGCAGGTGTGGTTTGATGCACTGCAGTTAAGATCTAAGCCCTCCGCTTCATCAACTTTCATGACCTTCAGCTTTACTGTGTTATAAGCCCCACACCACACCTGTGATCTCACTTTGGAGGAGGAACTACCAAACATATCAGAACTTTCCCCGTGTGCTCAGTCCACAAAGCTGCAGGCAGCGTGGGGGGAGGAGTTCATTGTTCCTGCAAGTCAGTATCTGGGGAATAAAACTTTGTTGAGGTTCTTTCTCACACCAGCGTACAAACAGGGAAAATCAGACTTTGCTGCTGCACACAGCAGACTGTTACTGTAATAAATCTGTGCCTGAGTCGCCACATGTTCAGACTGGTCTGAGACCTGTTTACCTGCAGAGGAATGTGCAGAGCGAGAGGAATGTGACTCATCCAGCAGGCTGAAGCTGACTCTATCTATCTATCTATCTATCTATCTATCTATCTGACATTCAATATTTTTAGGTGTTTTTGCAGCAACCACATGCTCCGTCTGGCCATCTGCGTGTTCGTGTGTGTGTTTTGGTGTATACAGTATACATGTGGACTGGTCAGATGGTCTGTCTAGACGTGTGCATGTGCCTGTGTGTGTGTGTGTTCAGGGTGTGATGTATTGGCCAGTCAAACACACACTTTTATGTTGGCCGAAGCATCGTCTAAAGGCACTGCTCTCTGTTTATGCTACAGTATATTACAAACAGCATAATCCACAAAAGTGCGTGTGTTCAGGTTACAGCTCCCCCTGGTGGTCTCAGGACGCAGTGTTTCCCACAGAGGCCACGCCCCTAACAATGGTAACTTTAAGCCTTATTATATACCAGCCCGTTCTCACTCCCGAGGCGTAACATGTCGATGTTTTGTCACGTCCCGCGGCGTTCCTGAGGAACGCGAAAGGAGACCTTCGGCGTTCTTATGGTACGCGGCGGGTTATGGCTGGAATCCAGTGCAATGACGCTCCCGCGGTAGTAGACGTTCCAGCCCTGTATTCCAGCCCTAAACCTAACCTTATCCCTAGCCCTGACCATAACCTTATTCCTGACCGTAACCAGGACTTTAATGATGTTAAATAGCGTGTTTCTAAGCGATTTGAAGAAAAAGAGCAAACATGTGTAGATTCAGTCCAGACGGTTCTCATATTTCCTCTTTTTTCCGAGGTCGTCATTTAGGAACGTGGTGGGTAGCCGGAAACGTAATATGGTGACGATTTGTCACCTAGCGTAAAATGTTACGCTTTGGGAGTGAGAACGGGTTGTATATACAGTTGTGATGACGGGTTGGTATGAACAGTTTGTGCATCGGGCTGTAAACATGTTTATTCCTGCTGTAAAGTTTTAACATGGGACTGATTCAGTGCTGCCTCTGCTGGACGTCGGAGCAACTGCAGGTTTTGGTTGTTCAGTTCTTTAGCCTGTTTCTTCCAGTCAGTATGTCAATACGGACTACATGGGCGGAGCCTAGAGTGCGTTAGAGATGCTCTGACCTCACTGACACAGAGCAGAGTTCAGTGGTTATGGCTGTTGGACCACAGTGAGCCGTGCGTTGGTTCACCTGTCCTGTTACCTGCAGGTACTTTCACCTGAACGTTTCTAACACTTCTAACAACAAACTCTCCAATCCTGATAAAGTCAGACTTTAAAGGATAATCAAAGTTGTTTCTACTAAAGCAGCTTGGCCTGACCTGTCTCTCACACACACACACACACACACACACACACACACACACACACACACACACACACACACCGTCAGACAGGCTGTTCTTGGAGATGCCTGACTTTACCTCGAGTACTGCCCACACTGACACACACACACTGATGTCGACCCGCCCACGCATCACATTATCACGCACAAACACACAGACGGCCAGACAAACAGTACGACCTGGAACACACACACACACACACACACACACACACACACACACACACACACACACACACACACACACACACACACACGTGTGAGCCATGAGTAATTGTCTGAATCACACAGAGAAAGTCAGAGAAAGTAAGTGTACTTGTGCTCTCTACATGTCTGCTGTGATGTTTGTAACTCTGTGTTCCAGGCGGCCGAAGCGACTCGATGGATTGCTGCACGTGGAAGTTTTACAGGTTTGTTTAAACCTGCACAGCAAACACACGTCTGATAAATCCATATTCATGAGCTGCTCCCAGAGGAGTAACAGAAGCATGTGCTGCTCACACAGAGAGCCTGGTTGGCAGCGGTGGACTCGGCCTGCGCTGAAGCCACAACAATACAACCTTTAACATTCATAGAGATTTCAACACAGGCACTTCCACCCCTGCGGCTTCATCGGTGCCAAACATGGGCTGAAGCTGAGCAGGGGATCTTCTGTGTGCAATAAAAGCTTTTATGCAACCGTCAGAGAGCTGCAGGAAACACCGGACCTGGAATCTCTGGCACCGTGCGTGAATTAGGGAGCAGACGTGGGTAACTACTGCACACCTGGTTTAGCCGTACGTGGAATCACCTGGTGGGACTTTGTGTTGGTCTGTTTGTGTAATTCACTGACGAAAATGCACCATGTGATCATGGTTAAAAAGACCATGGTACTGAGGGGCTGGTCACACACACTCACCTGTGTTCACAAATCTTTGCAACATCTAAGATTTTTAACAGGACAATAAAAGATCAATGTTGTGTTCACGTCTGGAGGGCGTCCTCAGTGCTGCCCAGTCTAATCCTAAAAATTCAAAGCACACCAGAATTTTGCTTTTAATGACCAAAAATGAGTGAAAATGTCACAGAGAGAGGCCGCATCCAGTGAAGCAGCTCCAGGGAGGAGGCAGGAAAGGTGTCCACCTGACAGAGGACTGGATCAGTGGGGCTGTCCCACCTGTCCAGGGCCGGATACCTGGAGTTTTGCTACCTCGTGACTTCATACGTGCAGCCGATGATGCTGATCCTAATAAAGGATCAGGGATGAAGAGTTGCAGGAAGCCTGCAGAGACACTCAAAGAACCAAAGTCATATCTGTACAGGAAGCAGAGACAGGCTGACTGTGTTGGTGAGCTCTGCAGGTAAGCGTGATGTTAAAGAGGCGGTATCTGTGCAGAGCATGCTGACGCTTCAGAGCTGAAGGATGCTGCGTGCCCTGTGGTGTGCTGCTACACTGGATACAAGTCTTTTAGAGCTGTTACTGACACTGACAGCCTGGAACTCTTTACTTATTTCACATTTTAATGTTCAAAATGTGAACTCTAGCTAACAACTGTAGAAATCTCCAAATATGGGCCCAAACCATCAGCATCCACTCCCCAGTGGGAGGTTTGTGTTATCTGGATGATGACATGGTGCTTACTGCCTCATCTCCACAGATCTGAGGAAGACGTTTGTTGTGGCCGACCTCAGACAGACCTGCAGTGGGCTCAGATGACCGTCTGATGAGGCAGCAGTCGATCAGATGCATCATGGTCTGGCCACGCCTCCAGTCGCTGCTGTTAGTCACGGCGTGTGCGTGGTGGGGGGCTTTCTGTGTCACACCCTACCAACAAAGACTGCCAACAGACTGCTCCTGTGGGGGAATCCTTATGATGCAACACACACACATGGAGTGAGTGAGCTAGTGCGTGGGCGGTTGCTAAAATAAAGCTGACTAATAACACGAGCCAGCAGAGATGAGTTGCTACCTGTGGTTTTATTAGAGTGGGCAGAGACAGCGGGCCACACCTGGATTATTTTTACCTGCCAACCAGGATGAAAAGAGAAACACTGCTCACACATTTCCTTTCACTCCTTCACTTTTAGCCCAATGTTAAAGCTGCACAAACCCACGTCTGGCCACAAGAGGGGAGACAAACTCTGCAAGGAGCTCCAACATATTACCAGCTGACGGTGTCAGAGAGCATGTGACCACTGCACGCGCTCGGAAACGCCTTTAATAAGAGGTTTTAACAAGGACAGTTTTAAAGATGTTGGCTTGTGGTCAAACTAAGATTCAACCTCTGAAAGCAAGCCTGCAGTTCCTCTAACGACCTGCAGGGGCAGCAGTGAGTCAGTCCCCATAGACTCCCGTATTAAACTGTCCAACTTTATATACAGTCTGAAGTCTACAGTGGTGGTAAAATTCATAAAAATGAACTTCTGTGAGCATTACCGCCACCTGCAGGTGGTAGCAGTGTGTTGCACCTGACCAGGTGTGAGTAAGAACAGTGAAAAATGTGTTTCAAAGCCAGAAATAATAACAGTAACAAACACAGACGCACACACGCACACACCACACAGACACACACCACAGACACGCGCACACACACACACCACACAGACACAGACACACACCACAGACACGCGCACACACACACACAAGTTGTTTTATCCACCAGTGGAGTGGAAACGCTGTGAACCAGCGTCAGCTCGCCTCTGAGAGGTTAGCCATGCACAGAGGGCACGGCTCTGTCTATTTACTGGAAACTTTCACTCAGCCCACTGAATGAATGAGCTAGACCAGGTGTTTGCAGTGAGCTTTAAGTCGTCATACCTGCCAACACACCTGTTTTCTTTCCGGGTTTGTCTCCTTTGTGTGTGTCCCAGGAAACTCCTGATATTTACATCTCCCTCACACTTTATGGTGAAAACTCGTCATCTGTCGTTGCTCAAACAGCCAGACCCACGAAACACAGTTACACACATGCTCCACACTGCAAACACCTCCAGCACAGTCAGTACAGGTGCTCCCTGCTCACGCCCAAAGGACACAACAGAGCAAGCTGATCAGCCCAGAGTCGCCTCAGGAAACTTGTCAGCATCATTCACACAGACATGAAGACTTTCCAAGGGTCGGCTTCATCTGAACACTAAAACTGATTTAGTGTCAGACCCCAAATCAGAAGACAACACGAGAGAAAGAAGGCAGGAGGAGCTCCTCAGAGACTTTTGTCACATCCCTTCAAATTAAACTGCTTTTAATCCACGCTGCACACCTGCACGACTACACATCAGTTTGAACTTTCACATTTATTTCACCTCTCAATAACATTTGAGTAATAGCAGCTTGTTCTTCATTTTCAGTGGAAAAAAAGATGCCAGCATTCAGGCAGGGCATGCATGGGACGCCATAACCAAGTGGCCGGCATAGTGTACAGGAACATCTGTGCCGAGTATAACCTGGAAGTCCCGAGGTCAAAATGGGAGATGCCCCCAAGGGTGGTGGAGAATGACCGAGCTAAGATCCTGTGGGACTTCCAGATACAGACGGACAAAATGGTGGTGGCTAACCAACCGGACATAGTGGTGGTAGACAAACAGAAGAAGACGGCCGTAGTGATCGATGTAGCGGTTCCCAATGACAGCAATATCAGGAAGAAGGAACACGAGAAGCTGGAGAAATACCAAGGGCTCAGAGAAGAGCTCGAGAGGATGTGGAGGGAAGTGTGCTTCCTTACTTTAATGAGTGAGGCTGCAAAAACCTGAAAGGAAACAAAGAGTGTGTGAACAGAGCAGCTGTGGACAATTACATATTCTACATTACTGATTAACTGGTGTGTGTGTGTGTGTGTGTGTGTGTGTGTGTGTGTGTGTGTGTGTGTGTGTGTGTGTTTGTGTGTGTGTGTGTGTGCATGTGTGTGCATGTGTGTGTGTGTGTGTGTTCTGACGTGTGTGAGAGTGTACATGTTTAGACATCATCCGTCCCCACAAGTTTGAAGAGATTTTTGAGCCTCAAAATGTGGTTTTAGTGTCAGGGTTACAGCTGGGTTATGGTCAGGTTTAGGTATTTTATATGGTAAGCAGCTAGAGAAAGCATTATGTCAATGAGATGTCCCCACTAAGATATGAAAACAAGTGTGTGTGCATGTGTGTGTGTGCATGTGTGTGTGTGTGCGTGTGTGTGTGTGTGTCTGTGTGTGCGTGTGTGTGAGTGTCTGTGTGTGCGTGTGTGTGAGTGTCTGTGTGTGTGTGTGCATGTGTGTTCATGTGTGTGCGTGTGTGTGTGAGTGACTGTGCGCGCTCTGCTGTGCAGTAATCATGTGTTGTTTCTTGAGGTGTGCGGCGTTTGCATGCGATGCTGTGTGTGATCTGCAGCAGAGGGTGCAGTCATTACCGCTGTGACTCATCTTTGGTCAAAAACAATCCTGTGCAGGAATTTCCACAGCGGCTCGGTTTGTTGGTTCCCCTCCCAGAATCTCTTTGTCTGCTGGCTGGAAAGAAAAAGGAGGCGAGCAGCAGAAAGAGTGAGCCGTGATTCTGCTCCTCGATCAAACACGCCGGCCCGTCTGAACCAGGGTCACACGTCTGTCTGTCTCAGACATCAGTGACTGGTTTTCTCTGACCCACAGCTCCCACTCCCACCCATCACTCGTGCGGTCTGTTATCAAATTCAAACGGCGGTGTTTTTTGTCCTGGGAAAACTGGACTGAATGAAAATGATTTCCAGGTCCTTGGAATGGGTTTTGGAAGTCAGATCTAAGGTCACAGAAGTTGTTATAACTTCGGAGTGGTGAAGGTTGAAGAGGTTCATTGTGGATGAAGATGATTCTCTGGTCCTTGGTGGGTTGTGAGGAAGAAGACTGGAGTCCTTGGACAGGCCTCTGGCTGTTCTTGGCAAAATTAAAGGAGTCCTTATGGAGGATTCAGCTGTATTTGAGGAGGTCCTTGAATCACTTGAAGTCATCCGGAATGACGTTCATCATGTAATGAAGCTCAAAAGTAGAGGACGAGGTCCTGGAAGGAGGATTTCATGGTCACTGAACGAGGAAAAGCTCACACGGATTTTGTTCTTTCAAGACTTCCCAAATGTCCTTAAGAAAGTAACGGAGCACCTTGAGGTTGAGTCGAGGTGCTCCACAAGTCTAAAAGATATTTAAGAGCGGAGGGTCCTCGAGGATGTTTCTGTGACTACAGCCAATCACAGAGGGAAAACCGCTGGAGACCAGGTGGAAGTTCAGACACTCAGACTGAGGTACAGGAAGAGAGGAAGCAGCTCATCACAGGACGAAAACAACCTGGCAGCAGAAAGAGGAACCGCTTACATGAGGAACACAGGCAGCAGCAGCTTTTCACACAGAGGAGAAACCAGACGATGGAGGACAGACAAAGTAGAACTCTGGGTTCTGACAGGTCCTCACAGCTTCAGCCACGTTACAGGAGACTGCAGGGGTCCTTGAAAACGAAGAAATGATCCTCACAGGGATTCATGATGTACTGGCGAAGGTTACAGAAGCCAGTAACGCAGGTGTTGAGGTGTTTGAGTGAAGTCCACCTTTACAAACAGGTTCTGGGTCTTTGAATAGACTGCAGCGTGCTTGAAGGCCTTCCAGTCCAGGAGGAATTTGTCGATGTTGCGAGGTTCCTCCGGGATCTGTGTCAGGATCTATGGGATCCTTGATGTGCCTCAGTGAGAGAAAGCATAAACAGAGCTGACCGAGGAAGAATGCAGACGTAGATCCTTACAAACATCACGTCCCCATCAGCAGCTCTCAGCTGTGTGTGTGTGTGTGTGTGTGTGTGTGTGTGTGTGTGTGTGTGTGTCTGTGTGTGTGTGTGTCTGTGTGTGTGTCTGTGTGTGTGTGTGTGTGTGTGTGTGTGTGTGCGCGTGTGTGTCTGTGTGTGTGTGTGTGTGTGTGTGTGTGTGTCTGTGTGTGTGTGTGTGTGTCTGTGTGTGTGTGTGTCTGTGTGTGTGTCTGTGTGTGTGTGTGTGTGTGTGTGTGTGTGTGTGTGCGCGTGTGTGTCTGTGTGTGTGTGTGTGTGTGTGTGTGTGTGTGTGTGTGTGTGTGTGTGTGCGCGTGTGTGTCTGTGTGTACTTGTTTTCATGACATCTTAGGACAATTTTATGATAACACACTCACAAAATGAGGACGCTCAGAAAAATGAGGACATTTTTGAGGTCCTCATTTTTCTGAGCCTTCTAAAGTGTTCTAGAGGCTCCCAACATGCTCCCAAACCAAAAATCTCGAAAGTCCTGAAACATCACAATTTTATGAAAAAGTGTGTTTAAGTGTGTTTAGCGTTTTTGCTCACTTTCAGTTTCGCCGCCTACTGGCCAGTTTTGGAACTTAACACACTTTAAACACACTTTCAGTGACGTCACTCTGCGAGTCCTCATATTGTAGGTGTGTCAGACACAATAACACATTTGACCCAGGTTATACCCTTCTGGGGCTTAGCGGACACATGCGTGGACAGCACCTTTTAGTTCTTATGTCCAAAGTCGTATTCAATGTTGAAATGGAGGTGAACTTTATTTCAATCATTCGTGGAATAGTAACAGATGAATTTTGAGGCTTCTGAAAATTGTTCGTTCAAACCTTGCCAATTAAACAATCATTCTAACACACATCAAAAACTTTTCACATTTTTATACATATTAAGGTGAGCTATAAGCAAGGGTAACAACAGTTAAATCAGGCAAATCTTGACAAAAATGAAGGTCTTTAGATTCAGTTATCAGTACCTGCACAGCTTGGTTTCTTTTGTTGTTGACAAAATGTATCGAAATATAAAGTTTCAACATTTGTCTAATTATATTACTATTAATTAATGAGTCTTACTTCTCAAGATCAATGCACAAATTGTCTGACCTTCACTATGCAGAATGATGTGTGTGCAGATTTTGACCCTTGAAGAGTTTATATTAATCTACATTAATATAATTGCATCTGCAATCTGCAGTTGAACTTGGAGATTCCTGCCGCTGTCATCTGATTCAGTATGATCATCAGGCTCAGTCTCGACTCTGTGTATCTACAAGAATTGATGAAAAAAGTCAACACTTTATTAATTATATTTTAAATTCAACTTACCTTATACTTTTTACAATATAGTATAAAATGCATATTGTTTCTTTAAAAACTAATAACACACTATTAAAAACTGCAGAATGCACAATTCCAGCTTCATTTAGTAATTCAATTAGTAAATAAAAGTGAGTAATTAAGTCACTTAATTAACTAAGCAACTGTAAATGTCACAGAAGTACAATTCAATTTCAATTCAATTTTATTTATATAGCACCAAATCACAAAAAAAGTCGCCTCAAGGCGCTTCATAGATACAGAGAAAAACCCAACAATCATATGACCACCTATGAGCAAGCGCTTTGGCGACAGTGGGAAGGAAAAACTCCCTTTTAACAGGAAGAAACCTCTGGCAGAACCAGGCTCAGGGAGGGGCGGCCATCTGTTGCGACTGGTTGGGGTGAGAGAAGGAAAACAGGATGAAAGACATGCTGTGGAAGAGAGACAGAGGTTAATAACAGATATGATTCAATGCAGAGAGGTCTATTAACACATACTGAATGAGAAAGGTGACTGGAAAGGAAAAACTCAATGCATCATGGGAATCCCCGGCTGCCTACGTCTATTGCAGCATAACTAAGGGAGGATTCAGGGTCACCTGGTCCAGCCCTAACTATATGCTTCAGCTAAAAGGAACGTTTTAAGCCTAATCTTGAAAGTAGAGATAGTGTCTGTCTCCCGAATCCAAACTGGAAGCTGGTTCCACAGAAAAGGGGCCTGAAAACTGAAGGCTCTGCCTCCCATTCTACTTTTAAATACTCTAGGAACAACAAGTAAGCCTGCAGTGTGAGAGCGAAGTGCTCTAATAGGGTGATATGGTACTACAAGGTCATTAAGATAAGATGGGGCCTGATTATTTAAGACCTTGTATGTGAGGAGTAGAATTTTGAATTTAATTCTGGATTTAACAGGAAGCCAATGAAGGGAAGCCAAAACAGGAGAAATCTGCTCTGTTTCTAGTCCCTGTCAGTACTCTTGCTGCAGCATTTTGGATTAGCTGAAGGCTTTTCAGGGAGTTTTTAGGACATTCTGATAATAATGAATTACAGTAGTCCAGCCTGGAAGTAACAAATGCATGAACTAGTTTTTCAGCGTCACTAAGAGACAGGATATTTCTAACTTTAGAGATGTTGCACAAATGAAAGAAAGCAGTCTTACATATTTGTTTAATATGTGCATTGAAGGACATGTCTTGGTCAAAAATGACTCCAAGGTTCCTCACAGTATAACTGGAGGCCAAGGTAATGCCATCCAGAGTAAGAATCTGGTTAGATACCATATTTCTAAGATTTTCAGGGCCGAGTACAATAACCTCAGTTTGATCTGAATTAAGAAGCAGAAAGTTAGCGGCCATCCAGGTCTTTATGTCTTTAAGACATTCCTGCACTTTAACTAATTGGTGTGTGTTATCTGGCTTCATGGACAGATAGAGCTGGGTGTCATCTGCATAGCAGTGAAAATGTATGCTATGTCTTCTAATGATACTGCCTAGGGGAAGCATGTATAATGTAAACAGAATTGGTCCTAGCACTGAACCCTGTGGAACTCCATAATTGACCTTAGTGGGTGAAGAGGACTCTCCATTTACATGAACAAATTGTAGTCTATTAGACAGATATGATACAAACCACTGGAGTGCAGTACCTGTAATATCTACAGCATGCTCTAATCGCTCTAATAGGATATTATGGTCAACAGTATCGAACGCTGCACTAAGGCCTAGCAGGACAAGCACAGAGATGAGTCCACTGTCAGAGGCCATAAGAAGATCATTTGTAACCTTCGCTAAAGCGGTTTCTGTGCTGTGATGAACTCTGAAACCTGACTGAAACTCTTCAAATAAGCCATTCCTCTGCAGATGATCTGTTAGCTGTTTGACAACTACTCTTTCAAGGATTTTTGATATGAAAGGAAGGTTGGAGATTGGCCTATAATTAGCTAAGACTGCTGGGTCTAGAGATGGCTTTTTGAGTAAAGGTTTAACTACAGCCAGCTTGAAGGCCTGTGGTACATAGCCGATTATTAGAGATAGGTTGATCATATTTAAGATTGAAGCATTAATTAATGGCAGGACTTCTTTGAGCAGTTTTGTAGGAATGGGGTCTAAAAGACACGGAGGATTGGAGGAAGTAATTATTGAAGTTAACTCAGAAAGATCAATTGGAGAAAAAGAGTCTAACTTAACATCAACGGTACTAAAAGTAGCTGTAGATAATGTTACATCTGTGGGATGATTATTGGTAATTTTTTTCTCTAATGATAAGAATTTTATTTGTGAAGAAGTTCATGAAGTCATTACTAGTTAACGATGGTTGGCTCAAAAGAGCTCTGACTGTTTGTCAGCCTGGCTACAGTGCTGAAGAGAAACCTGGGGTTGTTCTTATTGTCTTCAATCAGTGACAAATAGTAAGATGTTCTGGCTTTGCGGGGGGCTTTCTTATAAATCAGCAAAATATTTCTCCAATTATGATGATCCTCTAAATTTGTGACACGCCATTTCCTCTCCAGCTTACGAGTCATCTGCTTTAGGCTACGTGTTTGAGAATTATACCACAGAGTCAGGTACTTCTGATCTGAGACCTTAGTTTTCACAGGAGCTACAGTATCCAGAGTCATATGTAGTGAGGAGGTAAAATTATTATTAACAAGATAATTGACCTCTGTTGGGGTAGCGTTCAGATAGCTGCTCTGCTCTGTGTTGGTACAGGTCATTGAAGATGATAACAGTGGGTGGATTACATTCTTAAACATAGTTACAGCGCTTTCAGAAAGACATCTGTGATAAAGTCTACTCTCCACTGCTGTGTAATCAATTATTGTAAATGTAAATGTTATCAGGAAATGATCAGACAGGAGAGGGTTTTCAGGAAACACTGTTAAATGTTCAGTTTCTATGCCATATGTTAAAAACAAGATCTAGAGTGTGATTAAAGTGGTGGGTGGGTTCTTTTACATGTTGAGAGAAGCCAATTGAGTCTAATAACAGATTAAATGCCATGTTGAGGCTGTCATTCTTAGCATCTACATGGATGTTAAAATCACCCACAATAATTATTTTATCTGAGCTGAGCACTAAATCAGATAAAAAGTCTGAGAAATCAGAGAGAAACTCTGTGTAAGGCCCAGGTGGACAATTAGATGATAACAAATAAGACTGGTTTCTAAAAATTTTCAGCTGGGGTGGACAATGCTAAGCATCAGGCTTTCAAATGAATTAAAAGTCTGTCTTGGTCTTTCATTAATTAATAGGCTGGTGTGAAAAATTGCTGCCACACCGCCCCCTCGGCCTGTGCTTCGAGGTTTCTGGTAGTTAGAATGACTCGGGGGTGTTGATTCATTTAAACTAACATAATCATCCTGCTGCAACCAGGTTTCTGTAAGGCAGAGTAAATCAATTTGTTGATCAATTATTAAGTCATGTACTAACAGAGACTTGGAGGAGAGAGACCTAATATTTAATAATCCACATTTCACTGTTTTACTCTTTAGTTAGGATGTGGATACTGTATTGTTCTTTCTTTGTAATTGTTTATGTTTAAGTTGTTTGTTGCTGGTTTTTAGTTTGTTTTTTGTCTTTTTGGAAGCTGACACAGTCTCTATGGAGATGGGTTTTTGGGGGGGTAGCAGGAGGAGAGAAGCTGCAGAGAGGCGTGTAAGACTGCAACTCTGCTTCCTGGTCCCAACTCTGGATAGTCATATTATGGGGGGTTTAATTAATTTGTCCATATTTCTAGAAATGAGAGCTGCCGTCTCTCCTTATAAGACCAGGTTTCCTCCAGAAGGTTTGCCAATTATCTATGAAGCCCACATCGTTTCTGGGACACCACTCAGACAGCCAGCAATTTAAGGAGAACATGCGGCTAAACATGTCACTCTTGGTCTGATTGGGGAGGGGACCAGAGAAAACTACAGAGTCCCACATTGTTTTGGCAAAGTTACACACCGATTCAATATTGATTTTAGTGACCTCCGATTGGCGTAACCGGGTGTCATTACTGCCGACGTGAATTATGATTTTACTGAATTTACGTTTACCCTTAGCCAGCAGTTTTAAATTTCCCTCAATGTCGCCTGCTCTGGCCCCTGGAAGACAATTGACTATGGTTTCCGGTGTCTCTAGCTTCACATGTCTGAGAACAGAATTGCCAATTACCAGAGTTTGACCCCCGACGGGTGTGTCGCCGAGTGGGGAAAAACGGTTAGACATATGTATGAATTTGAGGAGTGGACCCAAAATGCTGACACAAAGGAACGTGAAAGAAAATTTGAATATTAACAGAAAGCAAGCCGTTTATTAATCTCTACTTTTAAGATTAGGCTTCAAACTTTCCTTTTTGCTAAAGCATATAGTTAGGGCTGGATCAGGTGACCCTGGATCCTCCCTTAGTTGTGCTGCAATAGACGTAGGCAGCCGGGGGATTCCCATGAAGCACTGAGTTTTTTCCTTTCCAGTCACCTTTCTCACTCACTGTGTGTTAATAGACCTCTCTGCACTGAATCATACTTGTTATTAATCCACAGCATGTCTTTGTCCTGTCTTCCTTTTCTCACCCCAACTGGTCACAGCAGATGCCCGCCGCTCCCTGAGCCTGGTTCTGCTGGAGGTTTCTTCCTGTTAAAAGGGAGTTTTTCCTTCCCACTGTCGCCAAAGCGCTTGCTCATAGGTGGTCCTATGATTGTTGGGTTTTTCTCTGTATCTATTATTGTGCGATCTACTGTACAATATAAAGCGCCTTCAGGCGATTGTTGTTGTGATTTGGCGCTATATAAATAAAATTGAATTGAAATTAAAAGATTACAAAACAAAAGGCAGAGGTGAAGCTAAACAATAACCTAACCTGGGGAAAATATTTTTTATTAAAAAAAACAAACAAACCATGAAACCTGACATGGATACAAAGATACCTGGAACATGGAAACGTGGCACCAAAGACAACAGATGACCTGACACTGAACAAATGAGGACAGGACTTACAGTGGCTTGCAAAAGTATTCGGCCCCCTTTAACTTTCCCACATTTTGGCACATTACAGCCACAAACATGAATCAATTTTATTGGAATTCCACGTGAAAGACCAATACAAAGTGGTGTACACGTGAGAAGTGGAACAAAAATCATACATGATTCCAAACATTTTTTACAAATAAATAACTGAAAAGTGGGGTGTGCGCAATTATTCAGCCCCCTGAGTCAATACTTTGTAGAACCACCTTTTGCTGCAATTGGATTCCATTAAAATTGATTTGTGTCACGGCTGGGAAGGCGAGCCGTGTGGTGTGGAGGAAGGAGGACCCAAGATGCAAGCAGTGGATGAAAATGCTAGTGAAGTTTATTTACAAGGTGTAGTGGCAAACAAGCAGTGGGGCATGACAAATAACTGAAGACACCTAAACTGGGAAGAACTAAAATAACAGACCTGGGTGCATACGACAAAGGGATGTGCGGCAGCCGCCGAGCAGGACACCGAGTAACAGGCAGGAGAACACACAGGGCTTAAATACACACACCAGTAATCAGGGGATGAGAGACAGGAGGGCAACACGGCTGGGAGGAATCAGAGCTGACGGGACAGGGGAAACGTAAACTGAACACACTCACATCAGACAGAGACCTTCACAATAAAACAGGAAACTCAGACACGGGGAACCAAACAAGACACAGAACTAAACAGACAGATTCACAAACAGACGGGGTGACAGCATAGACAGAGACACAGACTCAGAGGCAGACCAAATATAACACATAGAACTCAAACAATAATAATCATCATCATCATCATAATAATAAACTAAAAGCGCTGGGTCACCGACCCAGGACCATGACAATTTGTGTTTGTGGCAGTAATGTGACAAAATGTGGAAAAGAGGGACGAATACTTTTGCAAGCCACTGCAAGTACACAGAGAGATAATGAGGGGATGAGGAACAGCTGGGACAAGGGGAAACAAAACTAGACTCACTGCATTTAGGACAAAGACTTTCCCAATAAAACAGACATCACAAGGGTAATCTAATAAACAAATGAACTTAGCAAACCTAAAGAACTTATAAATAAACATCGACATCTAAACAAACTAAAACTTAAAACGCTGGGTCAACAGACCCAGGAAAGTGACAGTAAAATCATTATACACATTATACTTATTTTCTTAAATTGCTTATCTATTATCTGTATTTTAACTTGGGGGTCTAGGGGTGCTGCATGTTTATGATAACACACTGACAATATCAGGACAATTTTAGCCTTACTCTATCAGTGAACAGCATGCCCATGCTAACTTAAACTAGACCAGCAAGCTAACCCCATGTGTATTAAGTGTTACTTCAGAATAGGAACCAAACAAATTAACGGAACGAAATTAACTGTAACAGCAGTTTGCAAAACATTGTGACAGTTCTCAAGTGTTCCTACCTCAAATCCAGCACGTGTTGCTGTGTTTTTGTTGTTAAATGGACGAGGAGAGACCGTGGCTGGTGAGAGGATGCAGCATTTCGTCAGTGGAGCATAGAACGACGTCTCTGATTGGTCAAAAAGTGAGTAAAGATGCATCTGATTGTTCGAAAGCGTCAACCAAAGAGCTGCTGGTCACGGCAAGATACAAACTCGCCGGAGCTCTGCGTGAACGGCACATCCGGGACCTTCAGCACTCAGGAGAGATTTATCTTGAGGTATGTATTTACCTTTGATATCCATGCGTCGACGAAAGCTCCGCGAGGTAAAGTTGTATGTTTAACAAGCTAATTAAGGTTAGTTAAACGGAATTAAAACAATACACAACCGATTTGAACAAATTGAAAGTGGTGAATGATGATAAATGCTAAAAAATTACTTAAGATTTATCTTTAACAATAGATATTAGAAGTTAAATTTAACTGTTTTTAAATTCCCACCGGAGTTAAAGGGACCTGCGGCCTTGCATGTGCTCTGCATCTTCAACTGCAGAGACAGTCAGTCTAAGCTCAGTGTAGCTAACTGCAACACACTTTTTTTTTTCAACACAAGATATGCTTGGGGAGATTTAAATGATAATATTAATGTTTTCTTATTCAGCACAAATCAATAATATTATAGTTATTTGCTCACGGTCTGGGTCTCTGGCCCAGCGTTTCTGATGTTATTCTAAGGTTTTTGAGTTTCTTATGTTTAATGGCGGGTTAGTTGAGTTTGGCTTAACGTTATTAATATCGTTTTAAGGAGTTTATGTTAGGGCTGTATATTACCACGTTTGTATTTTCATGCCATGTTTCCTGTTTTATTTTGAAAGAGTCTGTTGCGTTCAGTTCATTAATCTCACTTCCCTGTTGTGTCAATAGAATCATTTGTGCAAGCTACTACCCTGCTGTCCCTCTGTCGTGTCTCAACCTCCAACAGGAAAGTAGAAGTCCTCATATGGTAGGACCAGTGATTGTAGTGTGTGTTACACTGTCCTCATATTGTTTTAAGCTGTGAAGGACAGGAGTGTGTTTCAGTTGCCTTCCTCATGTGGTAGGACCAACAACTCTAGTGTGTGTTACACTGTCGTCATATCGTTGGGTAGCAGAACCGTACAGTGTTAAGTTTCTATAGAATCTGGTATAAGGAAGTCAGATCCTTCTGTAATAATATTCACTGATACAAATATGATCTGTAGTTAATTAAATAGTCGGGATTTATACTAGAGAATGTTTCTGACGTTATATTGTTGTCTTTTGTTGCAGACACCAGGTGCCGAGGTCCTGTCTCAACCTCCTTCAGACCAATTGGTGAGTGACACACCCACTTCATTCTTCCAACAGGTTACACATTATTTTTTTGTATTTGGCATCAAGTATATGTGTCAGTTGGGCCTAGTGCATAAATGAAATGCACTTTAATTGTACTAAAACAATCAGTTTTAGTCGAAGTTAACCAAAACCAACATTAGCATTAGGATAAAGTAATTGTCTATACCATTTGTTAGTCCAAACTTTCCCTTAAAGCATCAGCTTGATCTTTATTCTGACAAAATTTGATATTTTTGTCGTTTTACACATGTTTTTGTCAAAATAAGCTCCCGCTGATCAGTTTACATGATTTAATTTCTGGGGAAATAGATGGCTGTACATCAGTGTTGGGTTTAGAGCTTTTATTGACAACAGCAGGAGAAGTTAGAAGTCAGGAATGTGAACTCTACATGTGTTCAGTCGTCATGTCCTCATATTGTTTTAAGCTGTGAAGGACAGGAGTGTGTTTCAGTTGCCTTCCTCATGTGGTAGGACCAACAACTCTAGTGTGTGTTACACTGTCCTCATATCGTTGGGTAGCAGAACCGTACAGTGTTAAGTTTCTATAGAATCTGGTATAAGGAAGTCAGATCCTTCTGTAATAATATTCACTGATACAAATATGATCTGTAGTTAATTAAATAGTCGGGATTTATACTAGAGAATGTTTCTGACGTTATATTGTTGTCTTTTGTTGCAGACACCAGGTGCCGAGGTCCTGCCTCAACCTCCTTCAGACCAATTGGTGAGTGACACACCCACTTCATTCTTCCAACAGGTGAAGATGGATGTTGCAGACAGGACATATCCTAACTTTTGCAGCCGTTACGATAATAACGCGCTGTTTGCACGATGAGCACAGCTTCCAAGCTCCCCTAAATTGACCGTGCGCTTCGTGTTGTGTGTGCGTGAGTCTGTGCATTTAGTGGCGTCTGTGCAGAAATGACTAGTAAGACAAGGCTGCAAACTATTCTCACAGACTTCAAGTGTGCACTTGAATCCAAAACGATCTCTCTCTCTCCCTCCGGCTCTGTTGAGATGCCACTGGGAGAGTAACGACTGCCCCTCCCCCCCTCTGCTCAGCAAACAGGTGGCTGTTTTTGCACCCCTCCCCCTCTGCTCTGCAAACACGTGGCTGCTTTTGCACCCCTCCCCCCTCTGCTCAACAAACACGTGGCTGCTTTTGCACCCCTCCCCCTCTGCTCTGCAAACACGTGGCTGCTTTTGCACCCCTCCCCCCTCTGCTCAACAAACACGTGGCTGCTTTTGCACCCCTCCCCTCTCTGCTGAGGGCAAAAACAAGGCTCATGTGCAAAGTGAAGCAAAATAACATTGACAGAGGTTCAGAGAAAGGAGAAAAAAACGGAGCAGGCTCCCGTTGTTCACTTCAAGGAGGCGGCTCTACGGGCCGTTTTGTTTGTGACCGACACACACAGTATATATATATATATATTCTCAATCACATTCACACCACTCTCTTATATCAGTTCCACTACATCAAGACTATTTTATGGTGGTCAGCTGTTTTATTGTCATGTATTTTGCATAGTAAGATAACCATGTCCTCCATTCAAAAGCACTGAAAATGTCTATGGTGGTGCTGTACCTAATATTGTGCTCATTTGATCCAAAACCTATTTTTCCTTTATTTTGAAGGCTGAGGCTTAGATCCATTAGGTATTCACGAGAAAGGCATTATCGCATGTCAGGATTACAGTATATCGAAAATATGTGATTATAATGGGAGTCAATGGGGCCCAAACGGATACAAGGGTAAAAGGAGGTAGTACATATGTGAATCTTCTTTACTATACACCACACCATAGAGGGGATCATTGAATTTCAAAAATAATCCTAAAACACACATCCTGGCCAAGTTTCATGCAACTAGTCTTTAAAATGACTGATATATTGAGAATCAAAAATCCAAAGTTACCCAAGCGGGTCCCTTTTTTCGCTAGGGTAAAACGAGGGTTAAATAGTCGGGATTTATACTAGAGAATGTTTCTGACGTTATATTGTTGTCTTTTGTTGCAGACACCAGGTGCCGAGGTCCTGCCTCAACCTCCTTCAGACCAATTGGTGAGTGACACACCCACTTCATTCTTCCAACAGGTTACACATTATTTTTTTGTATTTGGCATCAAGTATATGTGTCAGTTGGGCCTAGTGCATAAATGAAATGCACTTTAATTGTACTAAAACAATCAGTTTTAGTCGAAGTTAACCAAAACCAACATTAGCATTAGGATAAAGTAATTGTCTATACCATTTGTTAGTCCAAACTTTCCCTTAAAGCATCAGCTTGATCTTTATTCTGACAAAATTTGATATTTTTGTCGTTTTACACATGTTTTTGTCAAAATAAGCTCCCGCTGATCAGTTTACATGATTTAATTTCTGGGGAAATAGATGGCTGTACATCAGTGTTGGGTTTAGAGCTTTTATTGACAACAGCAGGAGAAGTTAGAAGTCAGGAATGTGAACTCTACATGTGTTCAGTCGTCATGTCCTCATATTGTTTTAAGCTGTGAAGGACAGGAGTGTGTTTAAGTAGAAGTCCTCATATGGTAGGACCAGTGATTGTAGTGTGTGTTACACTGTCCTCATATTGTTTTAAGCTGTGAAGGACAGGAGTGTGTTTAAGTAGAAGTCCTCATATGGTAGGACCAGTGATTGTAGTGTGTGTTACACTGTCCTCATATCGTTGGGTAGCAGAACCGTACAGTGTTAAGTTTCTATAGAATCTGGTATAAGGAAGTCAGATCCTTCTGTAATAATATTCACTGATACAAATATGATCTGTAGTTAATTAAATAGTCGGGATTTATACTAGAGAATGTTTCTGACGTTATATTGTTGTCTTTTGTTGCAGACACCAGGTGCCGAGGTCCTGTCTCAACCTCCTTCAGACCAATTGGTGAGTGACACACCCACTTCATTCTTCCAACAGGTTACACATTATTTTTTTGTATTTGGCATCAAGTATATGTGTCAGTTGGGCCTAGTGCATAAATGAAATGCACTTTAATTGTACTAAAACAATCAGTTTTAGTCGAAGTTAACCAAAACCAACATTAGCATTAGGATAAAGTAATTGTCTATACCATTTGTTAGTCCAAACTTTCCCTTAAAGCATCAGCTTGATCTTTATTCTGACAAAATTTGATATTTTTGTCGTTTTACACATGTTTTTGTCAAAATAAGCTCCCGCTGATCAGTTTACATGATTTAATTTCTGGGGAAATAGATGGCTGTACATCAGTGTTGGGTTTAGAGCTTTTATTGACAACAGCAGGAGAAGTTAGAAGTCAGGAATGTGAACTCTACATGTGTTCAGTCGTCATGTCCTCATATTGTTTTAAGCTGTGAAGGACAGGAGTGTGTTTCAGTTGCCTTCCTCATGTGGTAGGACCAACAACTCTAGTGTGTGTTACACTGTCCTCATATCGTTGGGTAGCAGAACCGTACAGTGTTAAGTTTCTATAGAATCTGGTATAAGGAAGTCAGATCCTTCTGTAATAATATTCACTGATACAAATATGATCTGTAGTTAATTAAATAGTCGGGATTTATACTAGAGAATGTTTCTGACGTTATATTGTTGTCTTTTGTTGCAGACACCAGGTGCCGAGGTCCTGCCTCAACCTCCTTCAGACCAATTGGTGAGTGACACACCCACTTCATTCTTCCAACAGGTGAAGATGGATGTTGCAGACAGGACATATCCTAACTTTTGCAGCCGTTACGATAATAACGCGCTGTTTGCACGATGAGCACAGCTTCCAAGCTCCCCTAAATTGACCGTGCGCTTCGTGTTGTGTGTGCGTGAGTCTGTGCATTTAGTGGCGTCTGTGCAGAAATGACTAGTAAGACAAGGCTGCAAACTATTCTCACAGACTGCAAGTGTGCACTTGAATCCAAAACGATCTCTCTCTCTCCCTCCGGCTCTGTTGAGATGCCACTGGGAGAGTAACGACTGCCCCTCCCCCCCTCTGCTCAGCAAACAGGTGGCTGTTTTTGCACCCCTCCCCCTCTGCTCTGCAAACACGTGGCTGCTTTTGCACCCCTCCCCCCTCTGCTCAACAAACACGTGGCTGCTTTTGCACCCCTCCCCCTCTGCTCTGCAAACACGTGGCTGCTTTTGCACCCCTCCCCCCTCTGCTCAACAAACACGTGGCTGCTTTTGCACCCCTCCCCTCTCTGCTGAGGGCAAAAACAAGGCTCATGTGCAAAGTGAAGCAAAATAACATTGACAGAGGTTCAGAGAAAGGAGAAAAAAACGGAGCAGGCTCCCGTTGTTCACTTCAAGGAGGCGGCTCTACGGGCCGTTTTGTTTGTGACCGACACACACAGTATATATATATATATTCTCAATCACATTCACACCACTCTCTTATATCAGTTCCACTACATCAAGACTATTTTATGGTGGTCAGCTGTTTTATTGTCATGTATTTTGCATAGTAAGATAACCATGTCCTCCATTCAAAAGCACTGAAAATGTCTATGGTGGTGCTGTACCTAATATTGTGCTCATTTGATCCAAAACCTATTTTTCCTTTATTTTGAAGGCTGAGGCTTAGATCCATTAGGTATTCACGAGAAAGGCATTATCGCATGTCAGGATTACAGTATATCGAAAATATGTGATTATAATGGGAGTCAATGGGGCCCAAACGGATACAAGGGTAAAAGGAGGTAGTACATATGTGAATCTTCTTTACTATACACCACACCATAGAGGGGATCATTGAATTTCAAAAATAATCCTAAAACACACATCCTGGCCAAGTTTCATGCAACTAGTCTTTAAAATGACTGATATATTGAGAATCAAAAATCCAAAGTTACCCAAGCGGGTCCCTTTTTTCGCTAGGGTAAAACGAGGGTTAAATAGTCGGGATTTATACTAGAGAATGTTTCTGACGTTATATTGTTGTCTTTTGTTGCAGACACCAGGTGCCGAGGTCCTGCCTCAACCTCCTTCAGACCAATTGGTGAGTGACACACCCACTTCATTCTTCCAACAGGTTACACATTATTTTTTTGTATTTGGCATCAAGTATATGTGTCAGTTGGGCCTAGTGCATAAATGAAATGCACTTTAATTGTACTAAAACAATCAGTTTTAGTCGAAGTTAACCAAAACCAACATTAGCATTAGGATAAAGTAATTGTCTATACCATTTGTTAGTCCAAACTTTCCCTTAAAGCATCAGCTTGATCTTTATTCTGACAAAATTTGATATTTTTGTCGTTTTACACATGTTTTTGTCAAAATAAGCTCCCGCTGATCAGTTTACATGATTTAATTTCTGGGGAAATAGATGGCTGTACATCAGTGTTGGGTTTAGAGCTTTTATTGACAACAGCAGGAGAAGTTAGAAGTCAGGAATGTGAACTCTACATGTGTTCAGTCGTCATGTCCTCATATTGTTTTAAGCTGTGAAGGACAGGAGTGTGTTTAAGTAGAAGTCCTCATATGGTAGGACCAGTGATTGTAGTGTGTGTTACACTGTCCTCATATTGTTTTAAGCTGTGAAGGACAGGAGTGTGTTTAAGTAGAAGTCCTCATATGGTAGGACCAGTGATTGTAGTGTGTGTTACACTGTCCTCATATTGTTTTAAGCTGTGAAGGACAGGAGTGTGTTTCAGTTGCCTTCCTCATGTGGTAGGACCAACAACTCTAGTGTGTGTTACAATGTCCTCATATCGTTGGGTAGCAGAACCGTACAGTGTTAAGTTTCTATAGAATCTGGTATAAGGAAGTCAGATCCTTCTGTAATAATATTCACTGATACAAATATGATCTGTAGTTAATTAAATAGTCGGGATTTATACTAGAGAATGTTTCTGACGTTATATTGTTGTCTTTTGTTGCAGACACCAGGTGCCGAGGTCCTACCTCAACCTCCTTCAGACCAATTGGTGAGTGACACACCCACTTCATTCTTCCAACAGGTTACACATTATTTTTTTGTATTTGGCATCAAGTATATGTGTCAGTTGGGCCTAGTGCATAAATGAAATGCACTTTAATTGTACTAAAACAATCAGTTTTAGTCGAAGTTAACCAAAACCAACATTAGCATTAGGATAAAGTAATTGTCTATACCATTTGTTAGTCCAAACTTTCTCTTAAAGCATCAGCTTGATCTTTATTCTGACAAAATTTGATATTTTTGTCGTTTTACACATGTTTTTGTCAAAATAAGCTCCCGCTGATCAGTTTACATGATTTAATTTCTGGGGAAATAGATGGCTGTATATCAGTGTTGGGTTTAGAGCTTTTATTGACAACAGCAGGAGAAGTTAGAAGTCAGGAATGTGAACTCTACATGTGTTCAGTCGTCATGTCCTCATATTGTTTTAAGCTGTGAAGGACAGGAGTGTGTTTAAGTAGAAGTCCTCATATGGTAGGACCAGTGATTGTAGTGTGTGTGTTACACTGACCTCATATTGTTTTAAGCTGTGAAGGACAGGAGTGTGTTTCAGTTGCCTTCCTCATGTGGTAGGACCAACAACTCTAGTGTGTGTTACAATGTCCTCATATCGTTGGGTAGCAGAACCGTACAGTGTTAAGTTTCTATAGAATCTGGTATAAGGAAGTCAGATCCTTCTGTAATAATATTCACTGATACAAATATGATCTGTAGTTAATTAAATAGTCGGGATTTATACTAGAGAATGTTTCTGACGTTATATTGTTGTCTTTTGTTGCAGACACCAAGTGCCGAGGTCCTGTCTCAACCTCCTTCAGACCAATTGGTGAGTGACACACCCACTTCATTCTTCCAACAGGTTACACATTATTTTTTTTGTATTTGGCATCAAGTATATGTGTCAGTTGGGCCTAGTGCATAAATGAAATGCACTTTAATTGTACTAAAACAATCAGTTTTAGTCGAAGTTAACCAAAACCAACATTAGCATTAGGATAAAGTAATTGTCTATACCATTTGTTAGTCCAAACTTTCCCTTAAAGCATCAGCTTGATCTTTATTCTGACAAAATTTGATATTTTTGTCGTTTTACACATGTTTTTGTCAAAATAAGCTCCCGCTGATCAGTTTACATGATTTAATTTCTGGGGAAATAGATGGCTGTACATCAGTGTTGGGTTTAGAGCTTTTATTGACAACAGCAGGAGAAGTTAGAGGTCAGGAATGTGAACTCTACATGTGTTCAGTCGTCATGTCCTCATATTGTTTTAAGCTGTGAAGGACAGGAGTGTGTTTCAGTTGCCTTCCTCATGTGGTAGGACCAACAACTCTAGTGTGTGTTACACTGTCCTCATATCGTTGGGTAGCAGAACCGTACAGTGTTAAGTTTCTATAGAATCTGGTATAAGGAAGTCAGATCCTTCTGTAATAATATTCACTGATACAAATATGATCTGTAGTTAATTAAATAGTCGGGATTTATACTAGAGAATGTTTCTGACGTTATATTGTTGTCTTTTGTTGCAGACACCAGGTGCCGAGGTCCTACCTCAACCTCCTTCAGACCAATTGGTGAGTGACACACCCACTTCATTCTTCCAACAGGTTACACATTATTTTTTTGTATTTGGCATCAAGTATATGTGTCAGTTGGGCCTAGTGCATAAATGAAATGCACTTTAATTGTACTAAAACAATCAGTTTTAGTCGAAGTTAACCAAAACCAACATTAGCATTAGGATAAAGTAATTGTCTATACCATTTGTTAGTCCAAACTTTCCCTTAAAGCATCAGCTTGATCTTTATTCTGACAAAATTTGATATTTTTGTCGTTTTACACATGTTTTTGTCAAAATAAGCTCCCGCTGATCAGTTTACATGATTTAATTTCTGGGGAAATAGATGGCTGTATATCAGTGTTGGGTTTAGAGCTTTTATTGACAACAGCAGGAGAAGTTAGAAGTCAGGAATGTGAACTCTACATGTGTTCAGTCGTCATGTCCTCATATTGTTTTAAGCTGTGAAGGACAGGAGTGTGTTTAAGTAGAAGTCCTCATATGGTAGGACCAGTGATTGTAGTGTGTGTGTTACACTGACCTCATATTGTTTTAAGCTGTGAAGGACAGGAGTGTGTTTCAGTTGCCTTCCTCATGTGGTAGGACCAACAACTCTAGTGTGTGTTACACTGTCCTCATATCGTTGGGTAGCAGAACCGTACAGTGTTAAGTTTCTATAGAATCTGGTATAAGGAAGTCAGATCCTTCTGTAATAATATTCACTGATACAAATATGATCTGTAGTTAATTAAATAGTCGGGATTTATACTAGAGAATGTTTCTGACGTTATATTGTTGTCTTTTGTTGCAGACACCAAGTGCCGAGGTCCTGTCTCAACCTCCTTCAGACCAATTGGTGAGTGACACACCCACTTCATTCTTCCAACAGGTTACACATTATTTTTTTTGTATTTGGCATCAAGTATATGTGTCAGTTGGGCCTAGTGCATAAATGAAATGCACTTTAATTGTACTAAAACAATCAGTTTTAGTCGAAGTTAACCAAAACCAACATTAGCATTAGGATAAAGTAATTGTCTATACCATTTGTTAGTCCAAACTTTCCCTTAAAGCATCAGCTTGATCTTTATTCTGACAAAATTTGATATTTTTGTCGTTTTACACATGTTTTTGTCAAAATAAGCTCCCGCTGATCAGTTTACATGATTTAATTTCTGGGGAAATAGATGGCTGTACATCAGTGTTGGGTTTAGAGCTTTTATTGACAACAGCAGGAGAAGTTAGAGGTCAGGAATGTGAACTCTACATGTGTTCAGTCGTCATGTCCTCATATTGTTTTAAGCTGTGAAGGACAGGAGTGTGTTTAAGTAGAAGTCCTCATATGGTAGGACCAGTGATTGTAGTGTGTGTGTTACACTGTCCTCATATTGTTTTAAGCTGTGAAGGACAGGAGTGTGTTTAAGTAGAAGTCCTCATATGGTAGGACCAGTGATTGTAGTGTGTGTGTTACACTGTCCTCATATTGTTTTAAGCTGTGAAGGACAGGAGTGTGTTTCAGTTGCCTTCCTCATGTGGTAGGACCAACAACTCTAGTGTGTGTTACACTGTCCTCATATCGTTGGGTAGCAGAACCGTACAGTGTTAAGTTTCTATAGAATCTGGTATAAGGAAGTCAGATCCTTCTGTAATAATATTCACTGATACAAATATGATCTGTAGTTAATTAAATAGTCGGGATTTATACTAGAGAATGTTTCTGACGTTATATTGTTGTCTTTTGTTGCAGACACCAAGTGCCGAGGTCCTACCTCAACCTCCTTCAGACCAATTGGTGAGTGACACACCCACTTCATTCTTCCAACAGGTTACACATTATTTTTTTGTATTTGGCATCAAGTATATGTGTCAGTTGGGCCTAGTGCATAAATTAAGTGCCCTTTGATTATATTAAAATAATCAGTTTGATTGAAAGTTTCCCATATTCAACATTAGCATTACTTGTTTGTGAACATCTTAGGAGAAAGAAATTGGCATATCATTTGTTAGTCCTAACTTTCCCTTTAAAGCATCAGCTTGATCTTTATTCCTACTAAATTTGATATTTCTGTGTTACATTGTCCTCAGATTGTTTTAAGCTGTGAAGGACATGAATTTGTTTTTTTGTTTTTAGCCTTTCTCAGTTGGTAGAACCAACAACTCTAGTTTGTGTTACATTGAAACTGAACAGCAGGGATGTTTGTCATGAAGATAATAACACTCTATCCGATTTCAAACAATCACACTGTGATGAGTATTATTAGTAGATTATGTTCACATGTAAAATATTCATATCAAATGGTAAATATCCTATATTTATATAGCGCTTTACTAGTCCCTAAGGACCCCAAAGCACTTTACACATCCAGTCATCCACCCATTCACACAGACATTCACACACTGGTGATGGCAGCTACATTGTAGCCACAGCCACCCTGGGGCGCACTGACAGAGGCGAGGCTGCCGGACACTGGCGCCACCGGGCCCTCTGACCACCACCAGTAGGCAACAGGTGAAGTGTCTTTCCCAAGGACACAACGACCGAGACTGTCGGAGCTGGGGCTCAAACCGGCAACCTTCTGATTACAACTCTTGAGCCACGATCGCCCCTTAATGTAGAATTACACACTGCCCAACGCTGACTTTGCCTACAATGCAGAGAAAAAAGCAAACAGACCTATTGCATGCATTGATTCTCATATTTCACTGTTACTTTTCAAAGGCTCAAGGACCAAGTATTCCGGGGGTTCCAAGCCACACGCTTTACTCAGCTGCCCTGGACAACATGAAGGGCACCTCTGCCTCAATCACCCTGGACAACAAAAACATTAGCAACACTTCACCAAGAAGGGGTAAAGGCACCAAAATACAAAATGTTTTAGGTTAATATACTTGTGATCAAAGAACAAGTTTGTTTTCAGACATGACACTATTCAGAGCTTTTATCATAAATCATTTCATCTTATTTGATTCCCAGCAGAACACAGCACTTCAAATGGTTCATTCCAAGCATCCTTAAAGGAGCAATAAGCAATATCTTTTCACTGCTAGGTGTGCTGTTTTGCACTGCCTGTGAACCAAACCAAAGTCTATGGCTGGAGATCAACACAGAGAGAGGGATTGTGACTTCATGCTGTACTCCAGATGTAATTACACCTCTAGTTCTTCACATAGTCATTTTTAATTCCTTCAACCTAAGTATGATGAATTGTGCTTATTGCTCCTTTAAAGTGCTCCAGTAGAAAGCAAGGTTTAAGAACATTTTGTATTCACATTATAAACTAGAATATTTTCTATCTTTTCTTGCATTCACATTAAGATATTTTCTTTTGTTTCCATTTATGACAGCTGGGACGGTGAGAAGCAAGTGGACAAATGATGAAGTGAAGGTTGCTGAGCGGCATGTTTCACTTCATAAAAAGCTGCAAAGTACCAGGTAAAAAGGAATGTGACTGCTGCCTCCAAGCAGAGCCGGCAGCTCTGAAAGGCAGAGACTGGGTTGTCATAAGGTACTACAGCCACAACAGGATCATAGCATTAAAAGAAAGATGCAAGAAAAAAAGAAACAAGCAAGAGAGATACTTTGTTACTTCCACAGTTATGTCAGTATTGCAGTTTTCTGTATTGCATTGTTCTTACTCATAAATCTGTGGTTTATGCTGGGTGCTTTTTGCAATTAAATGATAAAAAAGGCAGATAATGTTCCACGTTTTTATTCACATGAACATTCACTACAAAATGAATTAATGCATTACAATATCAAGACTTAAAAAGTAGACTGACCACATTTGACCCATGTCTTTTTTTTTTTTTAAAAGTCTTTACACAGCTCAGATTTACTGTTTTATTAACACATAAATGTCTGATATTTCTGTCAGAAGTTACCCAACTGATGAGCATTACTATTGTGCATCCATGTCTATTATATTGTAATCTCAAAAGGAGCCAAGCTAAAAATGCAGAACCTACCGTTACCTGGTCCTTATAAGTCATGTATACTTGAAAATTATGTGTTTCCATGGGCTTCACAATTCACCTAAACATGAAATATCTGTGTGTGACCTTATGGTACTCATAAGTCACATAAACCTGACAGTGTCCTCACAAGTAGCATTAAATTCAGGTTTGACCAAAATTTAGCCCTAGCCAAAATCTCAACAGATGGGTGTGTTCCTGGAAGCATGGGTCAAATTTTTTGAGATCCCCATGCCTCTAGGACCTTCGGAAAGGCACGTTCCCATTTGTCACATTTTTGTCATACGTACTGATATATCACGAAAACACGTATGTGTGTGTGTGTGTGTGTGTGTGTGTGTGTGTGTGTGTGTGTGTGTGTCTGTGTGAGTGTGTCTGTGTGTGTGTGAGTGTGTCTGTGTGTGTGTGAGTGTGTCTGTGTGTGAGTGAGTGAGTGTGTCTGTGTGTGTGTGTGTGTGTGTGTGCGCGTGTGTGTGTGTGTGTGTGTGTGTCTGTGTGTGTGTGTGTGTGTCTGTGTGTGTGTGTCTGTGTCTGTGTGTGTGTGTGTCTGTGTGTGTGTCTGTGTGTGTGTGTGTGTGTGTGTGTGTGTGTGTGTGTGTGTGCGCGTGTGTGTCTGTGTGTGTGTGTGTGTGTGCGCGTGTGTGTGTGTGTGTCTGTGTGAGTGTGTCTGTGTGTGTGTGAGTGTGTCTGTGTGTGTGTGTGTGTCTGTGTGAGTGTGTCTGTGTGTGTGTGAGTGTGTCTGTGTGTGAGTGAGTGAGTGTGTCTGTGTGTGTGTGTGTGTGAGTGTGTGTGTGTGTGGGTGTGCGCGCGCTTGTTTCACCCGCCTGAGGCTGGAGTTTGAGTTTCATTTAAAACAACAGTAACAGTGATGACATCACAGAGCGGGATCACCTCCCAGCACGAGGTCAGCTGATCCCGAAGCAGCTTCATGATGACGTGTTTGGACCTTCATGGATCAAACTGTGTTTTCTACTGGATTGTGATGGTTTGTAGAGGAGAGCAGGAGGTGACCCTGTGGAGGGAGGACCTCCGAGACGAGCAGTCTAGACACAGTTAATCCCAGGATTAACACACACACACACACACACACACACACACACACACACACACACACACACACACACACACACACTCACTCACAGACACACACACAGACACACACACACGCACACACAGACACACACACAGACACACACAGACACACACACACACAGACGCACACACGCACACACACACGCACACACTCACACACACACACATTGATGAACTGATGAAACTGACTCAGATCCTCAGGCTGAATATCGAGCGATTAGTAGCCGGTGAGTAAAAAGCTGGACTTAATCTGACGAATGACAAATGGGAAGATGACTTGAACATGATGCACACAGACCAGGGCTACACAATAAAACAGGAAGTGGAAGATACAGAAAAAAGACAGACATAAACTGAGAATACAGGAACCCTGACACACAGTAGCTCATTATTTCTTACATAAACGATTGACTGCATCCCTGTAGACCCACAGACTCATCACATAAAAACCTAACAACAAATAATCAGTTCTAACGATAATTCCTGTGTAAATAAGTAATATCTCAGGTTTTTACAAAAACATGTTGTGTTTAGTTCTTAAATCAAAAACGGTGGAAGTGACTTCGATGCCCCGTCATGGCTCTGACTGTCCTCAGTAACAGAACTCACCTGTCTGTAGAATATTGATGCATATCAATAAAAAATAACCGTTTGCTATAAAGAATCTTTGGCATTTTTGCTATAATGATATTTCTAATAAATGAACTGTGGAATAATGAATCCTGTCTTTTACACTCAGCCAAACCAGCATGTGTTCATTTCTCAGACACCTGTACTGCAGGTCAGAGGAAACTAGCTGCTTCGTTCTCAGCTTTCTGCAACTTACACATATTTATTTCAATGTGACAAAACAAGTGTTTCCTCTATTATAATTCATTTTCTACAGAGCTTTACAACGGCCATGCTCCTGTCCATTATTAATAATATTACATTTATATGACGCTTCTAATTTATTTTATTTTCTCAGTTTTCAATTCATTTTAATTCAACATTTAAAATATTGTTTAACAGGATTTTTTTGCAGATGAATAAATCGTGGAATCGCCTGCAAGTTGGACGATGGTGGATTACTCCAAAGCAAAAGTGAAATCATTTGTAAAAACAGAAAACAAAAGTAGCCCTGGGATACTCCCCTGAGGCACTCCACAACAAATGTTACAGTAAACTCTCTATTGGTTAAATAATTGTTAATCAATGGCAGAGCTTTAAAAACCATGACAAATTAATTTGATATATATATATATATATATATATATATATATATATTACTGTATTGTCTAAATCATTTTCATGTTGTGGATCCTTAGAGTACAAACCTTATCCTTAAAATAGACTCTGCTATCAGGAAGGATACGTTCACTTCTACTATGATGGGCCTGATTTAACTTTCAGGCCCATAGTTGAGTTCAGTTTTTTTATTATTAGATTTTTGCTCATTAATCTTATTTTTGTAATAAGTTCTTTTCCTGGACTTGTTTAATTTAGTAACATAATTTTTTTATTTTCTGTAACAAATCTGACCTGAGCAGATCTAACTGGGAGCACTGGGAGGTCTTTAACAAACACCAATAAGAACAGACCTAACATTGGTAACTGCACCACAACACTATACCACTACCTCTGCACTACAGTACTTACAGTAATCTGTATCTATTTATTCTACTCTTTTTTATAAAGTTTCTTTCATTTTTCTGTGTGTTACTTTTCCACGTGTAATAGTGAGGCCACACTGATGTGTCATCGTTACCTATACGTGATGAATAAAAACATGAACTTGATACTGAACCCAGACAGACCTGCGGGGCTCCAGAAACAGGATACGTAGATGGAAAAGCCTCCGAAGTCCAAACAGATGGCTGGATGTTCTAAGCTAACAGCGGCTTCAGGACTGAGACGGAAAATTCATTTGTAGTGAACAAAAAAACAAGTCTTTGTACAAACACAGTAAATGTCAGCAAGTGATACACAACAGCTTTAAAATCAAACAATGAGCTTCTGTACATGTGAAAAATGAGCAACAGTCACGACCTCGGCCGTTCGCAACACTAAATACTAATGGCAGCCTCTTATCTGGGGGGCTGGGGGTGGGGGGGGGGGGGGTGTCCTCCGAGACTGACGAATATTATAAACAAGAAGAAGAAGAAGAGAGGATCTGCCAAAGCCCCACTCTGCAATCTCCAATCCATCTTTAACTGAACAAAAACAGATGGTTTCCACTTCAAAACACACGGAAGGATGGACGGATGGACACAAGGATGGACAGAGGGACACAAGGATGGACGGGAGGACACAAGGATGGACAGAGGGACACAAGGATGGACGGATGGACACAAGGATGGACAGAGGGACACAAGGATGGACGGGAGGACACAAGGATGGATGGGAGGACACAAGGATGGACAGAGGGACACAAGGATGGACGGGAGGACACAAGGATGGACGGGAGGACACAAGGATGGACAGAGGGACACAAGGATGGACGGGAGGACACAAGGATGGACGGGAGGACACAAGGATGGACAGAGGGACACAAGGATGGACGGGAGGACACAAGGATGGACGGATGGACACAAGGATGGACAGAGGGACACAAGGATGGACGGATGGACACAAGGATGGACGGATGGACACAAGGATGGACAGAGGGACACAAGGATGGACGGATGGACACAAGGATGGACAGAGGGACACAAGGATGGACAGAGGGACACAAGGATGGACGGGAGGACGGACAGATAGATGGATGATGGAAAATGTTTGTAGATAAGAATCATATAAATATACAGCGAGCAGCAGCAGAGGATGGAGTGAAGAATAATGAAGTGAACAGACAGAGAGCAGCAGTGAAAGTTACAGATATGTAAACTACTGCGGTCGTATTTACACCACAGGTGCCCGGAGAGGACAAACAGAGCTGCACTTTAATCCCTCATTTCATAAGGAGGACACGTGGTCATCGTCAACATCCCGCAGGAAGGTCTCACCTCCCAAAATCAGAAACCGAGGCGGCAGCTCCGCCTCCCTCAGACGAGGCCTTCAAAGAGGACATCCAGGCTTGTTGTTGGATTCTTTCTTCTTCTACCCCTGAGACAAACAGAGCCTGTGAGCAGCGCTTCATTAGCTGCATGTAATCAAAGAGATTCATGGATGAGGACCATTTGAATCATGTTGCCAGAACAGTCTGAAACCTTAACGTGGTTCTAGGTTTACCTAAAAGGCTAAAGCTAAGCTACAACATGGGTAAGTGCAGAAATGAACAAGTAAATAAAGCACATAGCTGTTACATAAGGCAGCATGATGCTGTCCAACAGCCAGCTCTGAGCTGTGCGCTGACCTGCATGCACTCCGTTCATGCAGCCTCTTTTCTTTAAGCTAAATACACACTTTTACTAAACCTGCAACACAACGCCAGCCTTCAGTGTTTTCCAAGAACAGCCTCTCTGATAGGTCACCTGTGGCCCACAAAATCCACCCCTTTTCTGTTGCCAGCAGGTGGAGCTGTGCCCCATATGCATCAACTGACTGTGCGGCCAGAAAAAACACGATGCAGCAGCTAAATCAACCCCCAGGTAAGAGTGACTCATCAAACCAACCCAAAGCCAAAGTTCAGTGACTCTTCCTGCTTGATGGTGACTGAAACTCTAAAACACCCTTCGAGACCAACAAAACAGTGAAGAAGGCGCAGCAGCGCCTCTTCTTTCTCAGGAGACTGAAAAGACTTGGCATGAGCCCCCGCATCCTCAGGACCTTCTATCACTGTGCCATTGAGAGCATCCTCACTGGATGCATCACCACCTGGTATGGCAACAGCACCGCCTACAACTGCAAAGCTCTCCAGCGAGTAGTGCGGTGCTCTGAACAGATAATTGGAGGTGAGCTTCCCTCCCTCCAAGACATCTACAGGAAGCGGTGCCTGAGGAAAGCGGGGAGGACCATCAAGGACTCCAGTCCCCCCAGCCATAAACTGTTCAGACTGCTTCCATCAGGAAGGAGGTTCTGCAGCATCCGGTCCCGTACCAGCAGACTGAGAGACAGCTTCTTCCATCAGGCCATCAGACTGCTGAACACGTCATAGACACCTCAGCTTCACTACTGGAACTTTAACATTATGCACTCCATACTGTACAGTAATGCCACTGTTTTGCACATGTCTACACTCTGTATATTTTATTTTATTTATTTTATTTATTGTTTACTCTATTTAATTTGTAAAATATACATACACACACACACACCTGTAGAAAAACATATCTAGTACACACATCCAGTAATGCATACACTCTTATATTGTACATATATTTATTACTCTCAGATTTAGCCATTCTTATATTTTGCTTGTTTTACGTTATTGTATTGTCGCACACAAGAATTTCACTCACATGTACTGTACCAGTGTACCTGCACATGTGAGTGACAATAAAAGTGATTTGATTTGATTTGATGATTGTGTTTATGTTAATCAGCAGACATTAGCTTGCTGTTTGGCTAACCTCCATCCTGAAGATCTTTCATCACCACGCCAACCAGAAACCCACCCAACATCAGCCCAGCTGTTCACCCCGGCGGTATCCACTGCTCCTGTTTCGAAACAGAAGGAAATGTCGGAGCTTCCGGCACAAACTGCACGCTGGAGATCGTCTTTTAGCAGAAGTCGTTCAGACGACCCACCGCTGGCTGGGTTTAGGTGTCATCACAGTGACAAGTGTGGGCCTGAGAGCCACGTGATAGTGTTTTGCTCTTATTTTGGTCCACGGCGGACTTTGTTGTATTTGCTAGAAAGAACTCAGGTTCTTCTGTTTTGTACCTGCTGATAACTGTGACTCTGTCATCCCGGCACCACACCTTCAACCCTCACCCTAATCCAATCATCACTGGATTTAACAATCACATTTCAGACAAAACAAAAAGAAATTTAATGCCAAAAGTCCTGAATTTGAATGTAAATCACCAAGTTTTGCAGTTCCATGTTATAGAACATCACGCCTGTATTACTCTGAAGTGCTATTTTGCTCCTCTGGATGTTTTTGGGTGAGACAGAAAAGAAAAGCCTGTCAGTTAATGTTACAGCGATCCTTTAAAACCCAGGAGAACTTTAAAGACTACAGAGTGAAAAATGAAGGAATAAACCTGCAGTCATGACTGTGTGTGTGTGTGTGTGTGTGTGTGTGTGTGTGTGTGTGTGTGTGTGTGTGTGTGTGTGTGTGTGTGTGAGATGGAAGTGTACGGGTCCCGGGGGAGGCTGAGTCACTTCTCTCTGGCTGACCCGTCGGTGTTCGCTTCAGGTCTGGGAAACTCATCGGAAGTGACGGCCGCTGCAGACAAAAGGCTTCCTCCTGATCACACACACATAGTCCCGTTTCCATCACTACAGAGGACATCACACTTTCGTTTCCTGCACACTTAACCCCAACATTACACTCTTAAATTTAATGATTTAACTTCAGGGGACTCGACCCCGCTGGGAGACTGTGTGGACCAGTCCCCAGAATACCTGGATGGTCAGGAAGCAGAGAGAGGAAGGAAGAAGGAGAGGGAAAAACAAGAAACAAAAAATGTTAAAAAAGTAAAAAATGACTGAAGACTGAAACATTAAACGGGTCACGTCTGTGTAACCATGTGTTTCTCCTTCTTAGTTCACCCCAAAATCTATGAGCACAATTCCAAAAAGGTTTGGAGAGGGTGTACAGCGTAAATGTAGAAAATGTATGAATGCTTGAACGGAGAAAATTTAGCACTTTGATGGCAGCAACACATCTGTAAAAAGTTCAATGGAGCAGCAAAAGCTGGAAAAGTAAGTGACACCAAAAGAAAAAACATTTAACAGCTGATCAGGTCATTTGGCATCAGGTCAGTCACATGATCAGGTCTGAAAAGCATTTACAAAGTGATGATCAACGTTTAAACATCTGATTTGCTCTCTGTGTTTACGAGATTCTCTTCAAATCCAGCCTTCGGTTGAAAACAAGAAACTCATTTGTTGGAGCTCACACTTTCAGCAGCAGCATCTTTTCGCCCTCAATCCCAGCGCCTCCAGCAGCCTGTAATCCCACAGCAGTGGAGGGCGGCGTGTCACAGATTATATCCCACGCTACAGACTGCATGTGTCTCCGTCACGTTTCCTGTGTGGAAACATTATTGAGGTGCAGCTGCGTGTCGCCAAACAAAGCCGAACCTCCTGTTCAAACAGCTCAGCTGTGAAAGAGCCGAGCGTCTCCGCCGCCTGCACAAACAGCCCGCCGGCGTGTGCACGCTCGTGTGCACGCCGCTGCCATCTTATATAACGCTGTCCAGCACATACATATCAGCACTGCACACACACCTGTGCAGACCGGCGCCGTGAGGGGGTTCTTACCCAGCAGGTGACCCGGATCCTCACCTGCTGCTGAGGTCACCGTTTCACTTGAGACTACGGTTGTAGCTGTTAGCTGTCTGCTAGCTTCGCCTGAACTGGACCTCTGGACCGTGTCTGTGCTGTTGGAGCATTTTTAATGACATCATGTGACCAATAACATGGCTGCTGTGAGGTTGCTGCAGTAACAGACAGCTTCACAGCTTTCTGCTGAAGTAGAATAACTTCCTGTCTGCATTAAGCACGTCGCAGCACCACAAGCCGCATCCTTGATTTTGATTTGAGGATTCAGACAGCAGAGGACATCCTACCACATGCACACAGTGGAAGTGGGACAGCTCTCTGAGCTTGTCCACAGCTATTACGCGTTGAGCCTGTCGGACAGGTGATGTGGTGCAGACGTGGGCTGGTGCTAAACCTGTGACGCCGTTTCAATTCTTGTCCAAATCTCCAGTTTGTCAGTTACAGACAAGCCTTCCACACAGTGACGGCAGCTCACTTCAGTAAACATCTGCACCAGAGCGTCCAGATGTTTCATCCTTTTATTTCCATGTTTCACGCCTGAATTTAATTTGGAGGTTGGTTTTATTTCACCGCGTCGACCTGAAACGATCCGCGCTCAAGTGAAAACCACAAATTTCATCACGTTTCCTTCGCCGCTGAGAGGCCTCGCCGTTCCTCCGGAAACACGCTCAGCTGATCTCAGAGTGCTCCAACATGGCCGCCTCAGTGGTCTGCAGCGTGTTTACTGGCTGTAAATTACAGCGATGACAGCCTTCGACGCCGCCAGCGGCAAAAATGTCTCGCTGTTTATAGCTCAGTGTTTTTACCGCTGTCAGCTGTTAACACCTGCACACCTGTGTGTGTGTGTGTGTGTGTGTGTGTGTAACAACGATCCTGCAGCAGCAGTGTGTGCCCACAGGAAGAGAGTGTGTGTCTGCGGTGACAGCTTGACCCAGAGAAACCAGCACAGTGTAAACACACTCAGTCGTGTGTGTGTGTATTTATTTAACTTTCCTTGGAGGCGGGACTTGTTGACAGTTAGGACTTATAGCTGACCAATTAGGGAGGCCCTCAGGTCTAGTGGCAGCCAATTAGAGACCCCAGCTGATTTATGTACCAGAGCATACCTGTCCTCACGTCTTCACCTCGGCCAATGACTGCAGCCCGTGTGTGTGTGTGTGTGTGTGTGTGTGTGTGTGTGTGTGTGTGTGTGTGTGTGAGTGCGTGCGTGCGTGCGTGCGTGTGTGTGTGTGTGTGTGTGTGTGTGTTTTTCAGGCCTTCTGAGGACCCAGAGCCTGTTCTCATGTGTGTCTGCATATGCAACATCCTGTCTAAAAGTTTCAAATTAAAACAGTCAATCCAAACTTCCAAACTGCTGCAATCACAGCACTCTTAACAGAACAGAGAGGAGGAGCTGTGACATCAGTGCTGCAGGAACTCACCTGTACAGGTGTACCAGGCTGATCCCGCCCTTTAAAATGCATCGACAGCAAAGATGATGAAAAATAGCTTCCATTAGAATATTAGTCATTAATAAAGCCTTGCAGCCTCTGTTTGATGAATCATTGTACTTTAAAGCCAGTATGTCCAGACAGGATGTGACGGTGGGAGTTCAGGTGGGTTTCAGCCTCTTCTCCGTCTGCTCCACCTTTCTGCAAACCGTCTCCTTGTGTTTCCTCTGCTCCAGGATCCATTCAAGCCCCGTTTCATAGCTGAAGCTGACGCGTTCCTGTCAGGGTTGATTAGTGGAAAGGAGAGCACATCTTAGAGGTTTAAACACACCCAGGCTGCATTTATTCATTTTCCTTTACTGGCTGTAAATTATGGATGAATGAGCGGCTGCTGCGAGCTGTGTGACGGCTGGAGGAGAAGATGTGAGGCGCTCAGAGTGGATTTTGTTTTCTTTGATTCCTGCAAACTGTAACTGAAATTCTCGTTTCTTGGCAGCCATTTTTCTTATGGGCATTCTGGGGATTCCCTCCTTTATTCCAGAGCAGACGTCGTCCAGGAGGAAACACATGACCTCCTCCGTCTGCACTCTGACGACCTCGTGTGAATCTGAAATTCAGCCTCCACATCTGCCTCTCATAAGGTGCATTAACAGGGAATAAACAGAGTGAGTGACTCACCGAGCAAAGCCCAGAGATGATCAGTAACACGGCTGATGCACAACAGCGAGCGCTGCCGGCGGAGGAGACATTTATCTCAAAGTTTTCCACTATGAGTTCACTCCATTCCCACTGCAGGAACGTCACAGGTGAGGAAAGCTTTTTGTTGAACCTGACAGGAAAGCTTTTCTTTATAGACTACCAACCAGTAAAACCATTAAAAACCACTAAAAACCAGCAGCGTCCTGCATCATCCCAACTCTCCACCTTCAGTTGGAGCTGCAGAGCTTCTCTGTGTTTCCATCATCACATCTGCACCTCTGTCGAGGCCTTCGTCCCTCAGCTGCACCTTCATTATTCACAGTGACACCGCAGGCGCTGATGAATACTCGAGCGTGCTGCGACACAGAGCTCCGCCCTGCTGCACCATCACACGCTTCGCTTCACCACTAAACGACAGGCGTGGGAGAACTCAGGTGGTTTGCAGCTTGGCCTCAGTTTCCTGGATGATTTGTTGCGTTGGGGTTTAATACAACAGCACTGTAGTCACACAGCTTCAGTATCAGCACGTCCACAGAGCTCCACAGAGCAACGTCCCTGACATCCAGGTGGAAGAACTGAACTGTGATCTTGTGTTCAGAATCAGAATCAGAATCAGAATACTTTATTGATCCCTGGGGGAAATTATTTTTTGTTACAGTGCTCCATTTTAAACCAACATTAAGACAAGACAGACAATACACTAACTAAGAATAGTACAATATATACATATATATACATACATACATACATACATAAGTCACTTATAAATAAATATTTGGAAAAGAAACATGTGTAGCTGTAGCAGCAAACAGTGTGTTAAGTGGATGCGTTGTACAGGGAGCCACAGGCAGGAATGATTTCCTGTGTCGTTCAGTGGTGCATCATGGGTAATCTCAGTCTCTCACTGAACGAGCTCCTGTGACTGACCAGCATGTCATGGAGTGGGTGGGAGGTGTTATCCAACATTGTCTTTATCTTGGACAGCATCCGCCTCTCCGACACCACCTTGAGGGAGTCCAGCTCCATCCCCACAACATTGCTGGCCTTACGGATCAGTTTATTAAGTCTGTTGGCATCTGCGACCCTCAGCCTGCTCCCCCAGCATGCAACAGCATAGAGGATCGCACTGGCCACCACAGACTCATAGAAAATCCTGAGCATTTTCTGGCAGATGTTGAAGGACCTCAGTCGCCTCAAAAAATAGAGACGACTCTGGCCCTTCCTGTAAAGTGCTGTGGTGTTTTTAGCCCAGTCCAGTTTATTGTCAATGTGTACTCCAAGGTATTTATAGTCCTCCACAATGTCAACACTGACCCCCTGGATTGAAACAGGGGTCAAGTGTTTCCTGGTCTTCCTGAAGTCCACGATCAGTTCCTTGGTCTTTGCCACGTTGAGCTGCAGATGATTCTGCTCACACCACGTGACAAAGGAGTCGACCACAGCCCGGTACTCTGTCTCATCATCCCTGCTGATGCATCCAACCACCGCAGAGTCATCAGAAAACTTCTGAAGATGGCAGGTCTCTGTGCAGTGGCTGAAGTCTGTGGTGTAGAGGGTGAAGAGGAAGGGGGAGAGGACAGTCCCCTGTGGTGCCCCTGTGTTGCTGATCACCTTGTCAGACACACACTGTGGGAGACGTACATATTGTGGTCTTCCTGTCAGGTAATCAACAATCCAGGACACCAGAGAAGCATCCACCTGCATCGCTGCTAACTTATCACCCAGGAGGGTCGGCCTGATGGTGTTGAAAGCACTGGAAAAGTCAAAAAACATGACCCTCACAGTGCTCGCCGGCTGGTCCAGATGGGTGTAGACACGATTGAGCAGGTAGATGATGGCGTCCTCAGTTCCGAGACGAGGCTGATAAGCGAACTGAAGGGGATCCAGATGTGGTCTTACTATGGGTCGCAGCTGGTCCAGGATGAGCCTTTCCAGGGTCTTCATGATGTGGGAGGTCAGTGCCACGGGCCTGTAATCCTGGGGGCCACTGGGACGAGGCGTCTTTGGTACAGGGACGAGGCATGATGTCTTCCACATCACCGGGACCCTCTGCAGACTCAGACTCAGCATAAACAGTTTATGAAAGACTCCACACAGCTGGGGGGCACAGGTCTTGAGGACAAGGGGACTCACTCCGTCTGGTCCAGCAGACTTGCCTGAGTGAAGTCTCCTCATTTGCATCTCAACCTGGTATTGAGTGAAGGTGATGGGTGGGGGAGGGGTGTCAGGAATCTCACAGGAGGCAACATGTGAAGAGAGAGGCTGGCACAGTGGTGTGGCTCTGGATTCCAGGCTGACTGCAGGTGAGGTTGTGGGGGTGGGAGCAGACACTGTGGTGTCGAATCTATTGAAAAACAGATTCAACTCGTCGGCTCTATTCTCACCTCCCTCAGCTCCCCTGCTGTTGGTTGGCCTGAATCCAGTGATGGTCTTCATGCCCCTCCACACCTCTCTCATGCTGTTCTGCTGGAGTTTCCACTCCAGCTTCCTCCTGTAATTGTCCTTAGCCTCTCTGATCTTGTCCTTTAGTAACACCTGGACCTTCCTCACCTCCTCTTTGTTGCCCCCTCTGAAAGCCCTCTTCTTGTTGTTGAGGAGGGCTTTGATGTCCTTAGTCACCCACGGCTTGTTATTTGGGTAACAATGAACAGTCTGAGCTGGAACAATGGAGTCGGTGCAGAAAGTTATGTAGCCTGTGATACACTCAGTAAGCCCATTGATGTCCTCGGCGTGAGGCTCACAGAGTGTTTCACAGTCGGTCACCTCGAAACAGCCCTGTAGTTCCGCTATTGCCTCCTCTGACCACCTCCTAACAGTCCTGGTGTTACGCTGCAGGTCACAGTGACCTGGACATCTTCTCTCTGATATCAAACACGTCTCTTCCTCTGTAGCTCTGTAATTCTTTTATTCATCCCCACAAACCCGACCTGGAAAAACTCTTCACTAACATGTCTTCCAAAATGAAGCACGCCATCAGCAGTTTAGGGCCAAATCTCTGAGCTGTGCTTCGATATATAACCGTGATCCTCCAACTAAGGAGAAAGTTCAACAGACCTTCTACATGTCTTTCATGTGTTTATACTCACTATGAAGCCAAATGGTCACCTGACAGTTAATGACATCACTCCCATCCTCAAAACACTGGAGACCTGTTGGGTTAGCGCAGGACTGGATACTGGTTGGCGAATGCCTAGCAACCGCTGGTTGTTATGGACCAATGGTATTCCTTGACCGGTTGAGGAGACTGCATTGGTGCTGGACCGAACCCTTGTTGCAGTCAACCATAGTTTGTGTAGGAGACTTGACTGCAAACACAAGCTGGAAATCATGTCTGACCTTTACTTTGAAGGCCAGTTCTCCCATTTCCAGTTTGCATTTTTTCCAGTTTTACTCCCACTGGGACAGTAGTTGGTGAGTGTTTGCAGATAAGTATAACTTCAGGTGTCTGCTGGAAACCAAACATTTATTAAGATGTTTCCAGTGCAGCTCAGTCCTTCCACCCAGTGACAGACGCATGTTTCTGCGGAGGTTCCCAGGAGGATGCTGACTGGTCTCTAGACCTGTGTTACTGACACCTCACTGATGACTGGTTGGGACCTACAGGCTTCACATTGTAACACAGAGGGAGACACCGTGAGCAAACGTGCTTTCCTGGTTTTGAAAAATGTCAGAGGAACTTGTTGCAGATGGAAGCAGTTTGTTTGTTAACAAAAGTGTATTTAAAGCTAAACTGAGTCTGTGTTTGATGCTTTAAGCTAACCGAACAGCTTCACACAGTCACACAGAGAAGTTAAAATGAACAAAACAATGATGCAACTCAGACCCTTCGGGTTAACCGTCATGGGATTCTGATTCCTGCCATCCCAAATTCACACCCTGTACAGCTGTTATAAATCAGCTTTAGACAAAACCAGTTTTGTGTGAGGTTGTAAACACGTTTGTTTCTGTTGTAGAGCTGGAAGTTTAAACATGGGAGTCTATGGGGACTGACTTTAGTGGAAATTAGAGGGAATTGAGTTTTTGGCTCCTCAGCTTCATTCTTCAGCCCCAGAGGTGGACGCTTGCCTGAAACAGAGCTTTATTCCTCGGAGCCTGTGGTGTTTGTCCGGGCACTAACAGGCCACACCTCCCCTCTGAACATGTGACAGACAGCCGTCAATAAAAGTGCGTCATGCTCAGCGTGACTGAGCGTCGTGTGGTGACGAACAACATGTTCGGACTCTTAACGAGAACAAACACAGAGCAGAAACAAACACAAGAACAAAGTCACAGAAACCATGGAGGGATTCTCTCATCCGTCCACACCCGCAGCCTGACATTCTCCTCTGTCCAGACACAGCTGCTCTCACTCACACACACACACACACACACACACACACACACACACACACACACACACACACACACACACACACACAGCTTTAGATAGCATCACGCCCCTAATTTCCCATGGTGCATTGTAAACAGAACACGCCCGTCCGCCTGTGGCAGAACTTCAGACAGCACACACACTCATCCAAACAGTGACACACACACACACACACACACACACACACACACACACACACACACACACACACACACAGCTGAAGCTCATCCAGACGTTGCTTCCTCATGCAAAGGCTCATGGGAACCACAAAGTGTTTGGAGCGTGACAGTCTGGAGTCTGGTGACTGACCTTAAAGGACCAGCCTGACGTCGGAGGCGTTCAGCCCACATCTGTGATCCTGAAGGCTAAAAATGAAGTGAGAGAAGAAGAAGATAGCACCAGCCTGCAGCCTGTGACGCCCTGAGTGAGTGTGCAGCAAAAATAACAACACAGTCACAAACTGACTTTGAATTTCAGTGTTTGTGATTCGGTGACAGCAAAGACAACACAGCATGATCTGGATCCATGCCGTCCATTATCCACATATCTGACTGATCTAAACTGCACTGCTGCAAATGCTGAATAGTCATTCTGTACAATACCATAATTATAATTCTACAACTGTTTATTAATACTCACAATTGTAAATCTACAATCTGTACAGTTTCATATGTATAACCTGTTCATAGCTTGTAGACTCACTACAGCCTGTACATACTTATAGTTAGAGCATATTCATAACACACCTTCATACCCTGTACATTGTAACATACCCATAATAATATTCTGTAATATATCTATATCATTGGTAAAGCACTTCGTTGCTTTGTACTTGTGACATGTGCAATGACAATAAAGTTGAAATCTATTCCAGCTTTTCATTGAGCTACTACACACCGCTGTTTCAGGGTGAAAACTCCCACTACCCAAATAATGAACCAGATTTGGAGCATTAGGAGCCTCACACAAATATTGCTTTTGTTTGCCTGATTGTGAACATCAGACGTCCTCACACAGGTGAGTCGTTAGCAGGGCTGCAACATGCTGCAGGTATGAGAGGTGATGCTGAACAAATCATGTGCACGGTTTGGTGGCTTTGCAAGTGCCTCTGTTGTGATGATGAGGAGGAGCAAAAGTGTGAAACGATTCATCCCTACCTGACCATCTTTCCCTGCTTTATTCAGTGAGAGGCTGCCTGACACATTATCTACCGTTAGAAACCATTTGTACAGGTTTGACTGAGCCACCTGTGGCTGAAGAAGAAAACATGACACTGAGAAGATTTTACACATCGCTGTGGCAACGCTGCGGCATCGCTGCGGCAACGCTGTGGCAACGCTGCGGCATCGCTGCGGCAACGCTGTGGCAACGCTGCGGCATCGCTGTGGCAATTTATTTAAGTTCATAATTAAAACAGTTACATTGACAGTGAAAAGGCTCCAGTTTTTCAGAGAGATGACTGTCCAATAATCACAGCATTGATTCATCAGAAGAACAAAAATCTTGTGTGTAATAAAGGTTATATAGTTCGTATCCCCCATATATGTACATGTGTTTATACCATTAACAACGTGGGTCAAAAACACATAATATAAATCTCTTTAGCAGGTTTATTCAACATCACACTGAGCCAGTGATCGCTGTTTTGTCTCAGTGTGCTGTGGAGCCTGAAAATTCTTCTGCTAGATAAGAGACCTCCACACATCGTCTGTGAAGTCAGTGTTATCTTACAGTATGGAGCATCCCAAGAGCACCACAGTTTGGGACATTATAGAGAAAAACGAATGGAATATGCAGACAGATGAATGATTTCTAGAGTTTTTTTAGCCTTTAAAAGCAACACAAATGTCTAACACAGTGAGTGAGTCGTGTGAACTCGGTTGACACCATGATACAATAGGCCGTTGGAATAGGAAACAATGGAGGCTGTAACATTTAATATTTAGCAGCTGTGAGTCCCATCAGAGAGCATCCTGTGTTTTATCAGCCTGTCCAGCCTGTCAGACCACACTGAGGGCACGACAGGCCCGCAGTGACGGGTAAAAAGTCATTTTCTGATTGTTGCAACAAAGACTGACGCAGCAGCATCAGTCAGCAGAACGAGCCTTCAACCTTCAGTCATTATACACTCAGATGTCAGAGGTCAGGGGTTCAGGGCCTTGCTCAGTGACATTTCAGCAGCATAAAGGTGTGATCAGAGAAATCATCTGACACTCAGAGGCACGGTGAAAGCCAAGAGATAGAGGAATACAATCCTTTCTTCTGTCTCTGCTGACCTGCAGCTCCGACTTCTGTTAATTAAGCAGCCGTACCATTGGTCAGATAATGTCATGTTTACTCAGTGGTTAGTGTTTGAGGTCAAAACATGGGGAACCTGCAGGCCCACAGCAATTAAACATTTACTTACCCTTGAGGAAAAGACACAGCAGGAATAATCACATACACGCTGGTTAGACTGGTGACCTGTCCAGGTGTGACCTGCCTCTCATCTATGCATGCGTATGTGTCACATGGTGATACATTCAGGTGCAGGTGGATTTAATCACAGGTGCTCTCTGGGAACATCTCAGGCCCTCCCAGGTGCGGAGGCCTATCTGCCCCCACCACACTCCCTGCTGCTGGCTGATGCCCTCAGCTGTCAGTGCATCGGTGGTTCTCGTTGTCCGGGGCCGAGCGCTCAGTTTTGTACTGGCTCAGTCCCGGTGGCTCGGTCGGCCCCTTCCAGAGGGTGGAGGGCCCTCGACCTCTCGGCTCTGCGGGCACGTCTCCGCAGTCCCCTACAGCCTCTGCATCGTGGCTGCTGGGTGAACCCCCATCTGGGTCCGGTGGTCCTCTTTGGGCTCTCGCACTCTGGGGCCTGGATCTCCTCCATGCCTGCTTCATGCCCTGATGGCTGCCCACACCCTCTAGCAGATCCTTAAGTGGAGAAACCTTGAATATAAGCGCACTGATCCACACAGGTGTACACATGGGTGTGCACAGACACACTATGCCTTCCTTGGCTGATGTGCACACCATGCACTGTCGGTCTGGTGTGCTCATTTATTGTTTTTCACTGCCCCTCTTCCCCTCTGTTTTTCTCTCCTGCTCCTTTTCTTGAACGTCTCTTGTCTACATCTCTCCCTTTACTATCATTTACCCGGCCATATCTGTTCCTTAAATAAAATATATACTAAAGAAATAAAATACAATGATATTAAATAATAAAGCTCAATCAAATGGACCAGTATAACCACAGGTCCACTCGGGAGAGTAGACCTGTTTCTTGGCCTTCAGACAATAGTTCTGATGGTTACAGTTTGAACAGGACGAGCAAAGTTAAATAAAAAATCACACCTGTGAGTTTTCATACTGTTGATTCCCATCCTTCAGAAATGGAACCTGGGACGCTGCCTGTCAAACACGGACCGCATTACTGCCGTTAGCGTGATGATGACAGGAACACGTAGATGTCTGCTGCCCAAACGTCTCTGACCTCCTTGGGCACTGCAGGCTGGTGCTGGGTCTGTGGGGTCCGGTGGGGGGGGGGGCTGGACTTTCAGGTTGGATCATCGTGGATTTGTTCCTCGAGGGTATCGTGCTCTGTTGTCCTGACGGTGGAAGTCAGCGCTGCATGAATAACAGCTTCAGCTGGATTTTACATTAAAGGGCCTGAAATGAAGGAAAGTCTGAAACATGTCGTTTAACTTTTCATCATCAGCTGCAGAACTTTTATTGGAGCTCTGTTTTACTACATGAATATAATATTGAAAGTTTAAACACACACAACAGTCTCAGTGTGTCTCTGCTGACACTTGTCAAACAATAGGCCCTCAGTGTGGTCTGACAGGCTGATAAAACACAGCACACTCTCTGATGGGACTCACAGCTGCTAAATATTAAATGTTACAGCCTCCATTGTTTCCCATTCACACTGGCTTTTGTTTCAGTCAGCGTGTCCCAGAGTTCACACAGATACGCCCTGCAGCTCGTCTCTGTCCATCACGTCTGACACTCGAACGTTTGCACCACATTCATCATCAGTATTCATGAAATTCAAAATATTCATGATGTCTGGAACGTGAAGCTCAGGATCTCTAAACCATCCTGTGACTCTTCTACCGCCGCCTCCAGGAATAAGAGGCAACGAGCTTTATCTATTCAGAAACAATCCAAAATTAACCCCATTAAGTATAATTCTCATTAAACTGGAATTAAAATGTATTTCTTACAGGCGACATTAATGCGTCTTTAGAAACACAGAGTGCTGCAGCTGCTGGAGGTCCAAACCCTCCTCTGTGATTATAGGAAATATTAAAGTCTAACAAAGACGTTAGTGTGCATCAGGTTATGTGTGTTTTATCCATTACTGCTGGCTCCGGACTAAAGCAGCTGCAGATGTAAAGAAAGTGGATGATGATCTGTTTCTGCAGACTTTAGTGCCCACACTGCTGTGCACTCAGTTCAGGTGCAGCCGGAGTCATTTTCCTCCAGAGCCGAGGATCTGGATCCCAAACGTGGTGAAGGCATCAACTGCTACAGAGAAATGCCTCCAGACACAAAATAACCGTGCAGCAGGTCAGCAGTCGTCAGTGCTACCAGCAGCACGGAAATGAACCCGAGACAGTGTGAGAGCCCCATAAACAGGAATTAACATATTAAATATTCCATGACAAATATTATTTTTAAAAATTACATTTGACCATTTATCAGAAAAACACTGACTGTCTTTTGTTTTGGTGTGACTGTGACGGTGGAGCTCCACCTGCTATGACCATGATCTGTGAGCAAACCAATGACACAGCAGCAGAAATGAGCTGAGGGTGTCAGGCTCTCTCTGAGAGATGAGGAGGCGGATGGATGGATGGATGGATGGATGGATGGATGGATGGATGGATGGATGGATGGATGGATGGATGGATGGATGGATGGATGGATGGATGGATGGGCAGATGGATGGATGGATGGATGGATGGATGGATGGATGGGCAGATGGATGGTCCACCTGCTCCTCCTTTTTCTTCTACGTCATTATAGTTGTAGATCCAGGAAAGCGATCCTTGGAAGATTTTTGTGTTTAAATCAGTTTCTGCTGTCAGACTCTGTTTCGCCTCCTGTCTGAGTGTTTTTCTGCAGTCACTTCAGCAGATTTCACACTTAAAAACATTTTGATGTTATCTGTGGAGAGAAATCTGACTGCAGAGGGGGTGGAGGGGGGTGGAGGAGGTCCAGACCGAACCTCAGACAGAGAAACCTTTGAAGGCTAATATGCTCCGGCTATCTGATCAACCATCTCTCTGTGTTCGGCTCAACAATGTGTTCTGGATTATTCACACAATACATCCCAGTCAGACGCTCTCCTGCAGCTCTGCAGGACGTCCGCTTCAGACGGTCACCGCCAACCGCCGCTGACCGCCGCCTGGTTTCTGATTGGCTGTGTCTGGTTATGTGTGGTGTTCATGTTCTTTCGAACGGTTTGAGTCACCTGATATATAAATGTATGCAGTGCCACACATCAGATCATATTTGCTTACATCCATGGCTCCGCCCATTACGATGTGTGTGTTTGATGCTGAGACAGGTGGAGGCTGCTGGGTGATGGTTTGGGAATGATGGCGTCTTTGGATCACGGGTGCATTAAACTCCTGCAGCAGCATTAGTGCTGGCTCAGTAGCAGGATCCGAACCTACGTACTGCTGAGAGTTAGCATACTCTGAGCTGGATGCTGTTAGCTTCGTATCAGAGTCTTTGTAAAGACTAAATTATAAATATGCATCATACTCAGTACTCAGCACTGTGGAGGCTCAGCAGGAGTGGGAACAGCTTTTTCTCAGGTCTGATGTTGGAGAGCGGATCTCTTCTGGTTGTTGTGCTGGTAGGTGAGGAAACTTCACCGAGCATCTGGAATTGTTCTGTGCTGCCGTGGGAGTGGGAGGAGCGGAGAGTCGCCATCATGTTTAGGTTGTCTCTGAGCTGGAGATGTAAGAGGATTCAGGGGAGGACGGGTGGGTGGGCAGATCCCCCGTGCCTGTGCTCATGGCCAGTGCAATCTTTGTGCTTTCACACCTGCAGCTCATCTGTCATTAGACTGCTGAGTGCTTGAAGACCAGCTGTGGCAGTGACCGGCCTTACTGGCTCGTACCGACTCTGTTTGTTGATCCCCGTCCCAAGATTTGGTCAATCTGTCCACCCTCAAGGAAATCGAAGACCTCAGTCTCGTATCCAGGCACCAAACCCACCTGTGGAAACGAAATGCTTGTGGGCTTCAGATCTTCATGTGTAATAAAACTAATGGCCACGTTTTTCACTGTGGGTTTAAACTGCTGCCAAACACTGAATGACTTTTTCACGAGCCTGATAATCAGCTGAATTCATTTAGTAGCTCATCATGGACCAAAGCCTTCGTCTCCTGCTTTTCTGAAAGCCTGTGTCACCAAACCACCACTCACACATAAAACTGGACTAAATATTGTTAGAGAGACACACCCTGAAGAGCGCACTTATTCATTTAACACGTGAACAAAACCAACGGATCAAATTTTTTAAAAATTTTTTCTTTATTTTATATTATTTTATTTTTATTTCTTTAACTTGTTCAGTGCATCATGTCTGGCGTGTCCTGTGTACAGCACTTTGTGTTCAGCTGGAGGTTGTTCTGCTATATGAATAAACTGTTTGCTTGCTTGGATCTAAAACCTGACAGTTTGCCTCCTGCTGCGCTCTGCCTGGACATCTTCACCTTCCTGACTGAGGAGGTTTTTCTTCAGTCGACTGCAGTAATAGTACAGTATGTAAATACTTGATTACAATTAAAAGTCGTGTACTTATCGAGCTGTGTAAGCCCCTGTCCATCCTGTTCAGTGACGACCACGTATCTACAAAAACGCTTCCCGTCAGCTCAGAAAAACAGCTCAACGCCTTGATTTCATAATGTAGATATATAGAAACAGACCTGTGCTTATTTACAGGTGGATTCGAGTTACTAATGCAGAATCAGGGCGATGTGGCCAAAACATCTGGTGAACATACTAATCTGGAAATGCTGCAGCGCTGCAGTCCTGAGTTGACTTTGCCCCGTCCATCATCTCAGTCTTCTCTGTGAAGGCTTTGCTTCGTGCTGAATAACGTCCATTAGCAAGAGACGGATGAGCTTCTAAGATGATAAATCACAGAGTAATTTGCTCGTTTACTGAGCCAGAGGCAGCCTGCCAAGCACACTGGTACAATTAGCACAGATTTATCCACAATGTCCAAACAGCCAAAAAATGCAGCTTCCTTCTCAGCTCTCCAGGCTCCAGCGTTAGTGAACGGGACACAAACACTCACGAAAACGGCAGAAACGGTCGATTCCAGCGGCTCCTCTTCAGGTTAGTCTCCAGAGACGATCAGAGCAACTTCAACTACAAGATAGCAACAAATTTACAGGATATGAGATCATCTCAGGGCTTGAAGATGCAAAGGGAGACATCACTCATACTTTGGTATCTTTTCATTGGTCTATAGATGGACAGAGATATTGATGCAAGCACAGTCCCTGACCAGCTGGCGAGTGGTTGCCAGAGGTTGATGGCACAGCGGCTGTTCTATCAAAAACCTCTCATGCGCCAGCCCCAGGTGGGCACGCTACACGGACTCCAAATCACCATCAGGGTGTACACCCCACCCCTGACGTCGTTGCCCACCTCTCAATTTTAAATACACGTAGACATTGAGGGCTAGCAGGAGGGACTATGCGCTTACCTGCTGCTCTCTGGCAGGTAGCTCCATGCCCTCCTGGGTTTTAAATGCACCTTAGAACACACATGCATCAACACTACAATGAGCGGGTGGAGGGAGGTTTGGAGTCTTCTCCCACCCCCATTCTCTGCGGCCTGCTGGAGCGGGGGGGGGGGGGGGTCACTCAGGCACAGCTGGCTGCCGGCGGAGCTCACGGGCGCGTCACTGCAACTCCCCCTGGCTTCTGCTCCGCGGCTGCTGAGTGAGCCCTCATCTGGGACTCTCCTCAGCTCTTTCTGGGACAGTGGCACGGCTGCCCCTCTGTTGGTCTTCCTTGGTCTCTTGTGTTCTGGGGGCCTCTGGATGTCTGGAGTTTTGATCTCCTCCACACCTGCTTCATGCCCTGGAGGACGGGGCTGTGGCCCCCCCACACCCTCTAGCAGATCATTACATGAAGGAACCTTTTAAAAACAAGCGCGTCCATGCTCACAGGTGTACACACGGGTGATCACACCCACAAACTACACCCTTTTTGGCTCCTACCTCAAAGCACACTGTGTTCTGTTGATCTTATGTGCTGCACAATAATGTTTAACATTTAGTATTTACTGTCATATTCCCATATATCATTGTGATGTTGTTTATTCTATTACTCTTGTTCTCTTCTGCTTGCTTTCTTCTTTCTTTCTCAGCAGGTGATCCAGGTGATCGATAGATTTTTTTGTCTGCTTATTTAGTTTTTGTTTTTTGCCCTTTATCCCTCTTTGTCCCTCTTCCCCGCTGTTTTCTTTCCCTCTTTCTTTTCCTCATTCAAGTCTGTCCCGTATCTAGCAAGTGAAAACAAAAAATAAATAAAATAAACAATAAAAGGTGAATCAAATAGACATTACGGGATGGTCCATTTGGTAAAGTAAATCCGTTGGGCATCTTTCTTTGCCTTTAGACAATAATTCTGATGCTAAAGAGCCAAACGGGACAATAAAAAAACCCAAAAACCTCTCATGTGCTCTTTGGTCACCAGCTGATTTCTGCAGTTTGCACTGAAGATTGTGACTCCTCTGTTAACAGAAATGTCTTCACCTCCACCGCTGAGGGACAGTTGCGCACATTTCAAAAGATGCAGCTTTTCCTTTGTCCTTGTTTCACATCCACGTGAACTCTGTGTTTGCAGACGAGTCAGCATCTTCCATCCAAACCGCAGCCAAAGCAGTCGCCACAAAGTTTTGGGTGCAACACAGTTTACCTTCTACCACCCGTTTCATCATGTTAGTGACCCAGGTTACGGGGTCACCAGTGTCTGGGCCTGTGTTACTGGGGCTTCAGGTATCAGGAACTTCCAACAAACTCACCATCCGGTCAGGAATACACAGTTTTCCTTGTTGTTTATGAGATGTGTGCTGACTGGTCTGCAGGCCTTAAACATCCATGAAGTATAATCCACGGCACAGCTGAGTCAGGTTCAGCTCCTGCATGGAAACATCATGTTTTCCACCCTGAATCTCATCTCTGACCTCGTGGACTGAGGAGTGTGAGACACACAGCAGCAACAACATAAATGAACATTTTCAGACATTACAAATGACTTCACATCAGTTCAGTGTTGTGGGAACGTAACGTTGATTATGATGTCACATTTCAGGTTTGTTTTCAGTGAGATGAGTGAAAAAGAGTCATTGTTGTTGAAGGAGCAGCAGGAGGTGAACATTTGGCTCTGGCTTCCTCCGTCCTGTTTTCTAACTGTGGTGCAGTCAGCTGGAGTTGGGATTGTTGTTTCTGGTAAAAGGACGGGTCCATGCAGGGTTCAGGTGAGGCGAGGCTGAAGCCCTCTTTACTGCTTCAGTGTTGGGACGTCTGGTTCGGAGTGAACTTTGACCTCTGCGTGCGTCTCGAAGGGTGAGTGAAGCGGTCACTGTGGAAACACTGGTACTGTAAGATCACGGAGGTCACCTGTGGTGGGACGTGTTTCAGTTATAACTTATATTTTGAGTAAAGAGGCGTCCTGGGCCGGTTCATGTCCCGTCTCTGTGTCTCTGTTGTTTCCTCTGAATGGTGTGAGGCCCAGTCTACCCTGCATGACCCGCTCCTCCTCCTCCTCCTCCTCGCTCGCTGTTCTGCCTCCACTTTGTTTCACGTCCCTCGTTCACTTTTTGGAGGTCAGTGTGTTTCAAGCAGTCACGCAGAAACTTCCAGAAAATCTTTTTCTCGTTGTGTTTGCTCACGAGTCAGAATGCAAAGTCACAAACTATTGGCTAACATGGCTCTGCCCTTCATTCGTATGCGTGGTGTGTATGTCCATGTAACTGTTCTAGGCTCACACAGCGAACCATCACAACCAAGCAGCTTCATTCTCTAAACTTAAACACAGAGTGCAATGAAAAAGCTCCCACATGAATCATGAGCGGCGGTCTCCCGGGTTACAGTGTTGTTGCTCTTCCTCTGTTTGTGGATTTAAATGTCGTTTTGTGTCGTAGCCTCGAAACACTTCTGTGGCTTAAAAAGGTCTCTGTGGACATCAGCGCTGATTCCTGTCTGTGTCCCAGCAGAGTCACAGAGGACGCAGAAACGTGACCGTCCTCAGCGGGTACACAGCCTCCAGCCAGATTATCAACATGACCAAGGTCATGAGCATTGTTCGACCGAGGAACGCCGCTTCTGATCCCGAACGTTTGCCATCAGAGTTCAGGGGGGTCGTGGGGACATAAAGACCGGACGGCTATAATTGGACCGAGAGTCACGGCTGCTGCCCTGGACTCAAAGAAAGAAAGACAGAAAGAGAACCTGATGAAGGGAGACAGCAGAGGGGGAATGTCTCTGCTCCGTGTGAACTGAACCTGAACCATCAGGATAAAAGAGTCCGGAGATAAAGAAGAGCCAAACGAGTTGGAAATGCTGCGACCACGAACACACTCATTAACCCCGTCAGCCCTGCCCAACACCACAGACCTGAAATCATGACCCTCACACACCGAGGCCATTTTACTCGTGCCCGAGCAAAGCTGCAAATTAGAGCACGCTTTGAAAACATTTCATCAGAATTCATCAGAATCTGCCATTGATGTTCCCGTTGGTGTTCCCTTTACATCAGGGGTCGGCAACCCTGGGCATGCGTGGGTTAACTAATGGCACGACCATAGCTGGACCGGCCATCGGGCATACATTTTGCCCGGTGGGCGGATTGGTTTTTGTTGTTGTTGTTTTTGTAATGGCATGAACAATGAGAGGTGGCGGATTGGCCAGATGCTGGCCAACGTGTAAAAATAACTCAGTTGTTTGGTGGTGGCTGTGGCGGAGCTTCCACAGAGGCCAGCAGGTGGATGAGGGAAGGGGAAGGCAGGAGGAGGAGCGACCCAAGGTGGACGCCGGTCCGAGTGTCAGGTGAACTGAACTTCAGGTAAGAAGTTATGACCTGCAGTCTATCTGGGTCAGATATAAACCAAGTTTAGGTCGAGTTTATTTTCGTTGTGATGACTTTTTACCCTCAGTTGCAATAACTCGTACTGCGTGCTAGCTAGCATGACGGAGTTTCTATACAGCCGGTAACTGTGCAGGGGCGGGTCTAGCAAAGTGTTGCCAGGGGGCAGGTAGGGCATTAACAGGGAAAGGAGGGGCACAAATAAGTACTTTTCTTTCTTATTCTCATTTAAAATGTCTCGCTCTTATTAAATAATGATCTGAATCTTACAACCAAAGTTTTTATCTGACGTAAAATGTATAGAAATCATACATATACCAACAAGACTGTGCATCACTGTCACAACAGGGTTTGTGTTCATTCAAAGGCTTTATGGCTTTAATACCTGGGGGGCCGGTCTCTAGTCAAAATGCCCGGGCCCATTTTTTGTCCCAGTCCAGCCCTGGGCACGACACGCAGTGAGTTAATCTGAGAAGGTGCATTAAAAAATAAATGGCCGGGCCAGCGGTGCACATCGAAAATCAGCTCGCATAGACACATTAGTTGTGCCGCTTCTTAATGACGGTATCTTAGCTAACAACCCCAACTACCAGATTAAGCTTGTAATTGGCTAAAAATCACTTAGCCTACCGGTGAGAGGGACGTTGTTAGCTTTCCACATTCCAACACCTCAAAAGCTTCAGGAGCTGTCCGCTCAGCACAGCATCAGCACCACGGAGATACACGGATACATCCGTAGACTCGAGACACAATGCATTTTTGGGACTTTCAGGTGTTTGGACCAATATTTTCTTTTCTGATCAAACCAGAAAGGTTTGTCAGCTGGATTTGTCTCACACTATCTGACTGGACACAGAGGACATCGAAATGCAGCTGATTGAACTGAACAGCTCGACTCTGTGGGGTCAAAGTTTGCAGAACTACGAGGCAGCTGGAATCCACAGCTGTGTGTGTTCATGAGGCTGCATGTTCACCCGCTGGACGTCACTACCTGACAAGTTTAACTGTCTTCAGAACATTGCAGAGGCCTTATTGACAGTGTTTGGCTCCACATGTCTGTGTGAGCAGGTTTTCTCTCACATGAGTCCTCAGGTCTGAATGCTGGACACTGGGAGACCTGTGTCTCTGAGTGGGAGCCCAGAGATCACATTAACATGTGTGTCTCTGTGTTAACAAACATGCCATATTGGCCCAGTTTATTTTTCTTATCATTGTTGTGAGGAGACCATAAATAACATTTGGATTTTCTGTTGTTCAGTTCATTTGCTGTTATGGACAAAAAGTGTCTTTTGTTTCAAAATAACTGATAACTATTCGCTGACAGCTGCCAACATCTGCAAACAAATATAATCCTGTAAAGTGGTTCTATACAGTGTGTAACTGTTCATATAGAGCTTTATTAAATTTATTGCTAATGCAATCATATGGCACACTGACTTCTGAGGACATTTTAGATGCACTCGTCATCAGAAAGGTTGCCGACCCCTGCTTTACATCCTGCACATCAGTTAGTCCTGCTTCCTGTCTTTGTCCCAGTTTTCCATACCAACAGCCAATCATTCGTCCCAGAAGCTCTCACCACCTTTCCCTACACTCAGTATAAAAGAGTTCTGGTGCTGCCATCTTTGGTGTGGGCGTGACAGTGACGGGAGGATCGGACTCTAACAGGACCAACATTTTACCAAAAGTGCCTGTTTCATCGATTAGACCTGAAAGCAGCGACTGAGACTCAGCTCAGCGATCAGACATCTCTTTACAACCAAAGGAGTCGCCTCCTGCTGGACACGTGAGAGAATCCAGCTTTAAAGCATCAGTTTTCAGAGGTGGAGGCCGTGGAGCTGCAGCCTGCCTGTGGAAAAAAACAACAACTGCAAGTTGATTAGAAAAAGAGAAGGTGACGATTGATTGATTGATGATTGCTGCATTCCCACAGTGACGTGACAAAAAGGCACGATAACGGAGGTGATTAGATGCAGATGGAGGAGTTCAGGCTGACAGAGGAAGATGAGGGTGGGGTCTTCAGCTGAAAGCAGCAACAGTGAGTCACCTTCCTCTCTGAACATCCTCATCCTCACACAGCTGGAGCTGCTTTGTCCCATCGCCGCATCATTTAAGCAGAGCCAGAGGATTTATGGCTTTAATGGCTCAAACGTTAGATATGAACTCAGAATGATCAGCGACTGTGGGAACGGGACAGCGCGGCGGTGCGTACATCATCTGGGCTTCATAAATGTTTGTTATTGCATTAAAATCCTAATATTTATCATGCTGTGACACCGCAGCTTTGTGTTTAACATTAACATAATACGTGTTAATGTGAGAACATCTTTTATAAACCATCCCCACCATCAGCTCTGAGTCAGAGTGGGAGTCTCTCCCCACAGCAGACCTGAGCTCCAGATTCTGAGTCTCCATCACTGAGCTGCTGCTGGACAGAAACGAAGAAAGAAACCGAGCAGCAGCGGTGTTTGGACCACGAGTGAACCCGGGCTAGCTAATGTGTGAGGATGAGCTACCTGGAGGCTAGCTTAGAGCCATGGATATGCTAAAAGTCGTAAATTTATATTATTGATAATTTGTCTTGAATTAAGGATCCACAGGAACGTGTCCATGTTTGCATCAGACAAACTGGTCAGGAACTCATCCTGGGTGACTACCTCACTTTTTCTTCTTCTACAGTTTTATTAGTAGCTGTTTTAAGACATTTTATTGTATTGTTGAGCTGAGTGATGTTGAGCGTGTTAAAATCCATCCTCCTCTGGCCCCTTCACTTTCACAGAGTTACTTTTCTGGGACTTCCTGACGTGATTATTGCGTGTGCATGGAGACAGTCCTCCGCTCAGCGCCATTGGTCTGAGAGCGAGGGCGCTCTGAGACCCCCGCTGCAGCCTCTGGTGTGTCAGGCTGGTGTTTCAGCTGCTGAGCAGTTTCACAGCCCGTTTCCGTGTGGAAACAGGCGGGATCCTCATAACACCGCTTTGTTTTTCACCCGTCCTCTCGTCAGTTTGATCGTGTCCACAGCGTGGAAGCGTCACTTCTGCTTCAGGTCCAGAGGGACCAGTGTGAGCCTGACACTGGAACCTGCGGCCATCATGCTGTGGAAACCACAGATTCCTACCATCAGCTTTCAAACACACAGTCCATTATCAGGACACTTTAACTTAAGGCCACACACTCGGTGCCTGTCAGCGTAGTTATTAACTCTGTGAACACTGTGAGATGTGTTAAAGTTGCTTTGGTGTCTAAAGCTGACCAGAGACAGAGAAAATCTTGCTAGAATGAAACTCCTGATAAGGGAAGCTGACCCCTGACTGACAGTCTCGACCTCCAGCCGCTCAGACTCGGTCCTGCTGCATGCAAAAGTTAAAATATGACAAAAACAAGGCCAGCCCACTGGCTGTCACAGAGGCACAGCACGCCGTAACACCTTAGAAACCTCACTGTCAGAACCCCATCAGCCAATGACCTCCAGCACACAGCAGCACAGTTAGCAGCTGAGTGCAAAGCAGCAGTGATGAGAATTAGCAGAGTCTGAGGCCACAGTTCTCTGATGACAAATGGTGGCGTAACCACTCTGGTCTGGGAATGAAGGTGAAGGTCAATCTACACCCCTGCCCTCAGCCAAGACCACGAGCTGAGGACGGTGAGCACAACAATGAGATCTGCAGAAGAAATCAGCTTCCTCTATCGGGCGTCTGGGCTCAGCCTCAGAGATGAGAGGAGGAACCGTTCAGGAGGTGCTCAGAGTAGAGCTGCTGCTCCTCCAGCTCTGCAACGAGCTCAACAGATTCTTCTGTATATCTGCAGGAGAGGACAACAAAAGCAATACAATGAAATAAAAGCTGGTCTTCACCCAGGTGAGAAAGCACTGAATGTCAACATGGCTGATGCCCAACATTCCAGGAGGGGTGCTCAGGTGGGCTGACCAGCTAGCACGCATGCTAATGGACATCTTTAACACGTTTCCAGTGACCAAAACATCCACCATCATGTGTTTTAATGCTGCACTGACTCCCATAATGATGAAGTGCTTCGAGAGGCTGGTAAAGGACTACACCATCTCTTCACTGCCCCCATATTCGGCCCCTTCCAGGACACGTATCACATGAGTTTGGCACATCTGGAGTAGAAGATCATGTACGAATGCTGCTTGTTAACCTTAGCTCAGCATTCAATACGATCATCCCCCAGCAACAGCCGGTCCTACAGAGAGGAGGTGAGGCCGAGGAGATGATCATCGAGTCACTCCACTCATCACTGAAAACCGCGCTGCATCAAGTTTCTGGGGGTGGAGATAGCTGACATCCTGGATGTGTCACTTCCTGCGCCGGATGAGGAGAGTACACCTGTCTCCTCCCATCCTTCCCACTTGTACCGAGGCACGATGAGAGCGTGTCCACAGCTGTATCTGCATCTGGTCTGGCTGCTCCAACCTTCACAAAGCCCTGCAAAGATGATCATTAGGACTTCTTTTCCATCCCTCCAGAATGTCGGTGCTTAGACGTTGTCTCAGCAGACCCTGTGTCATCATCAAAGACTCCGCCCTCCCCCGCCACATGTGTCCTAGCACGTGTCCTAGCACCGCTCTTCGTAACTCTGAGGTGACTCTTGGTGTGAAACGATGATTTATAAAATTCTGGGGGGCGGAGTTTGGGACTTTTACTGCAGGCAGCCACCAGGGGGCGGTCCAGCTGTTTTAGCTTCTTTTCAGATGTGACGTCGTCATGTTTTTTGGTATATGAATACATATAAAATATGAGAGCAGATTTTTGGACCACGTGTCTGTCCGTAAATATAAATGTCAATTCTAAACTTCTCTGCTGAATCCATCTCGCTCTTACTTCCTCTGACGGAACGAACGGCGGAACGGGAGGAAACGAGGAAAAGGACGGTGCTGCCATGGAAACCAGGAGTACACATCCTGTCTGTGGAGCGGGGCATCTCGACTGCTCTAATGTGAAATCCAGCTGCTGCAGCTGCACGGGACCTGTCTCTCTCTCCATCCGGCTCACATCAGGAAGTGCTTTCCAGAGAAACTCCCTGTGGACGTCATATGAGGGAGACCCGAGCTCCCAGTATGTTGTGTGTGTTTCCACCATAAACACTTCACACTCTCTGCAGGCTGCAGCTGAACCTGCAACTCGTTCCTGTCACCCTCAATTTACACAGAGAGACAGCGCACATGTCAGGAAATGAATCTGTGCCAGCAGGAACGCCGGGGACTTCCTTTTAGGGACAGAGTCCCCACAAGCTCTGAAGACCAGATTTAAGGCATCAGGAAATGAATTCAATCAGTGTGTGTGTTTCTTATCACTGTAACAAGTTGTGATCTTGAATAACAGACCGGTCCCTGAAGAGCTCATCCTGTCATCATGGAGCTGAGACGATGTCCAGAGGACGGTCGGCCATATTTGAAGTCCTCCTCTTCCTCCCTGACAGCATCTGTCTGCATAATCCCATCACTCCGTGTTTCACCGATGTGTGCAGAGCTTTCAGGGCAACGATATGATTTATATGACATAATGTGACATGACGTTCTGAATAAAGCATCGCCAGCTCCACCATCACCTCCATCTTTAAACCTTCTCTTTCACTCCTGATACTCTCTTTACTCAACAACAGAGGAATATATGAAAAGATTATTCCAGAATTCCCAGAAGCCATGATATGGATAATAACAGTCTTTAACTGACCCTAGTGTTTCATCCTATGTGATCCGAGAACAGCTGTGACGGAGGGCGGTGGAAGGAGATCGGACTACCACATCAATGAAACGTTGTGTTTAAGGTTAAATACGCCATCATGTGCTGCTGCATCAGTGTGAGTCCTCATTCTGCAGATAATAACACAGAGTCACATTAATGGTCTCTCTGTGCGCGAGCAGGAGGGGCAACAGGCCCGATCGTGTGTCCCTTCAAAATAAAAGTATCATTTTGTCCACTGATGTGAGGTCAGACGGCGACCTCAGTGTGTTACCAAACGTTATATTAGTGTCTGTCTCTCTCATATAACCGTGTCTGTGTTCGACATTAGGCTGGACAGAAAAAAACTTCAGCTTCCTGCACACACACACACACACACTCCAGATGTTGGGGAATAAGAGACACTTAAAGAGCTGGTGAGTTACGTACATCCGAATTTTTCTCTCACACACTGAGTTCAACACAGAGGCAGCCAACTGGGCGGCCGAGCATGACAAGAACAGAGAGAGAGAGCGAAGAAAGTGAGAGCGCTCACTCCTCGCTCATAAAGCAGCGCCGCTCTCATCTGTTCAAACAGAAAACACACAGGAACAGCTGAAGGACGCTGCAGATGTGCAGTATGTGTTCTTAAAGTTGGGTGAAAATACAGTTCAGTTTAAAAACACAGACGAGCAGTAAAAGACAAATCAGCTGCTGTCACCGAACACAGAGCCAAACTCAACTTTATTACATCAGACAGAAGTCTTTATAATATGTTACACCAACCAAATGAAGGAAGTACTAAACACCATATGTTATGTTTATCTGTGGTGATTTTAATATTGACCTGTTGAATCAGAAAAAGCATAAAATGACTAAACTCTATGTACAGTTTGAGTTTACGTCCTAAAATAACCAGGCCTAGCAGGATTACACCACGTTGTGTCACCTTACGCGACAATATTTTCACTGACAACATGGAAAACAACATCGTGAGCGGATTATTAATTAATGACATCAGTGATCACCTACAGTTTTTGCAGTTTATGACAGTAATTATAGAGAAATCAGCATGAAGAACACCTGAGACACAGACGTGTGAGGACAGAAGACACTATGAGTGCACTTAAGAACGATCTGTTAAATCAGCACTGGGACAATGTGTACAAAGAAGCTGATATTGATATTGCATATGGCACATTTTTAAGAATATTCCTGGAGTTGTACGATAAAAACTGTCCAACAATAAAATCCAACAGGAAGCACAAATATTCAGACGGAGCATGGATCACTGAGGGTTTACAAAACGCATGTAAAAAGAAAAACACACTCTGTTCCTGAACAAAAGATGCTGAAAATAAATACAGAAAATACAAAAATAAGTTGACCAATATTATACGTGTGTGTAGAAAGGAGTATTATAGTAAAACATTGATCAACAATGAACATAATATGAAGGGAATGTGGGATGTTTTAAACGGTATCATTAAAAATAATTCTGGACAACAAAGTTATCCTCAATACTTTATCGACAATGGAAAACACTGCTGATGTGGTCAACAGCTGTAATCATTATTTTGTAAGTATTGGACCAAACCTGGCAGAACAAAGTCCTGAGTCACTGCCATCAGTGGACTGTAGTGAAAACCTGATTGATAGGAACTCAACGTTCCTCACAGCAGTGGAGGAAAAAGAAATGATTGACACTGTACACATGTGTAAATATACAACATCTACTGATTGTAATGATATTGACATGAAAATCGTCAAGAAGGTCATTGAAGGAATTGTAGGACCTCTAACATATATTTGCAACTTATCATTTCAGACGGGAAAAGTGCCAAACAAAATGAAAATAGCTAAAGTTGTGCCGCTGTATAAAACCGGGGATAGACGCCACTTCACAAATTACAGGCCTGTTTCTTTACTACCACAATTCTCCAAAATCCTAGAAAACCTGTTTAATAAACGATTAGACAAATTCTTAGATAAATATAAATTACTCTCTGACAGTCAATATGGATTCAGATCAAAAAGATCAACATCTCTGGCATTAATCGAATCAATTGAGGAGATTACGAATGCTATAGATCAGAAACAGTATGCAGCTGGAGTATTTCTGGATCTCAAGAAAGCATTCGACACAATCAATCATGACATATTAATTAATAAACTGGAACGGTACGGGATTAGGGGGGTTGTACTGCACTGCGTGAAAAATTATTTAAGTGACAGGAAACAATTTGTGAAGCTGGGTGTCCATTCCTCATCATGCTTGGACATTGCTTGTGGTGTTCCACAAGGCTCTGTACTGGGTCCAAAATTATTTATTATTTATATAAATGATATTTGTAAGGCATCTGATATATTAAAATTAGTATTATTTGCAGATGACACAAATATTTTTTGTTCTGGGGGGAATCTAAAGGAGCTGCTGGATACAATTACTTCAGAAATGTGCAAAATTAAAAAAATGGTTTAACAGGAACAAACTATCGCTAAATCTAAGTAAAACTAAAATTATCTTATTTGGGAATTCCCTTAGAAATGCACAAGTGCAGATTCATGTAGATGGTGTGGAAATTGAAAGAGTTCTTGAACATAAGTTTCTTGGTGTGATTATAGATGATAAATTAAACTGGAAGTCTCATATAAATCATATACATAACAAAATTTCAAGAAGTGTCTCAATCTTGAGTAAAACACATTCTGGACCACAAACACTCCACATTATTGTTCCCTGATTGCACTGTGTTTGAATTACTGTGCAGAGGTTTACTTGTTCGCTATCATCAGTCTTTATATTACAAAGAAGGGCCGTAAGGATAATCCATCAAACTGCTGACAGAGATCATACAAATCCACTATTCTTAAAATCAACAATTCTAACATTCACAGATCTGGTTCATTTTCTCACAGCACACATTATGTATAAAGCAATAAACGACCTGCTTCCTGACAATATTCTAAAACTGTTTTCTAAAAGGGAACGGGGAATTAAATTTAACATCCTCGTATCCGTACAACTTTAAAAAGTTTCTGCATCTCTGTGTGTGGAGTGAAGCTGTGCAACAGACTAAGTAAAGATATGAAGCAAAGTCCGAGCACGGCGCAGTTTAAACAGCGGTTTAAGGATGTGGTTTTTGCAGCGTACAGGGAGGAGGCGGAGATCTTGTCCAATATTTTCATGTGTGTGCGGGTGCACGGGTATGTTGGTGTGGGTGTATATATCTGTAGGTTGTGTATCCTTTGAGGTTACTGGGGTTACTGAAAATGTGTATATGTGTGTATGTGTATATACGTATGTATGGATAGATAGAAAGACAGATACACATATAATTAATACATTTAAAAAAAATACACGTAACATATAATGTGATTGTAAGGAGGTATTTCTGCAGTCTGTTGATTACTAGACAGTGGACAGGGGGTGGGATTAAATAAGCTCGTGCTTCTTCCTGCTGCTTTTTGAACATGAAAGTTATTCGTAGTTGTTTTTGCTCGTTTTCCTTTTGTTTTGCTTTGTTTGTTTGTGTCTTCTTAATTCTATGTTGTTGTACTTTTTCAACATGTTCAAAATAAAGATTCAATCAATCAATCAATACGAGCAGAAGTATGTGGACACCGTTTCTCCCTGTCATCGGCTCCAACACCTCCACCACGTGCACACCTGGCACTTCCTGTTTAATGGTTTTAGACACACCTCTCAGCTCAGTGTTTTAACCTGAAACTAGCACCTCCTGCATCAAGGAGCTCCTGTGACCGTGTCATGCTGAGACTCTGTCCAACATCAACGTTATGAACTTTTTGGCTCAGATTGACAAACTCAGAGATTCACTTGCAAATGAATCTGGACCCAGATGCTTTCTGCTCATTTGTGTAGTAATTGCATGTGGCATGTGGAGCAAGTCCTTGAGGACCTGGAGAGCAGCAGAAATATTAGCATGATTTTAAACTCCTGTTAAACACATCCACCAGGTCAGGGGTGCGCTTAGGGTTAGATGTTACTCACATACTGACTCATAGTTTCACAGGTTCATGCACGAGCATTTGGACTGTCACAAGATTTACACGTGAGTGCTCCATACAGTGGATGGAACGTGCTCAATAAGAACCTAACCCTAAATGGGTCACAGGGAGTTGAACATGCAGCAGGTTGGGTCGGGTCAGGTTTAACGCGTCCTCGTGGATTTTACCCACACCATAATGCACACACAGCTCTCTCTGAAACTGTAACCCCTGTGTGTGTGTGTTACGTCTGCTCATATGTTGTGTTCTAAAGAGTTGGGAGTTCGCCTTGTAATCGGAAGGTTGCCGGTTCGAGCCCCGGCTTGGACAGTCTCGGTTGTTGTGTCCTTGGGCGAGACACTTCACCCGTTGCCTGCTGGTGGTGGTCAGAGGGCCCGGTGGCGCCAGTGTCCGGCAGCCTCGCCTCTGTCAGTGCGCCCCAGGGTGGCTGTGGCTACAATGTAGCTGCCATCACCAGTGTGTGAATGGGTGGATGACTGGATATGTAAAGCGCTTTGGGGTCCTTAGGGACTAGTAAAGCGCTATATAAATACAGGCCATTTACCATTTTTACCATTTCTGGTGTGTAAGTAAGAGGCAGACAGTACCGGATCTCTGGACTCTTTACTGTCAGTCACTAGACAGGTATATATGTATACAGAGAACCCTGATCTGTGTGCTGAGTGTCTGCCAGGCCGGTTCCACGATAACAGAGCCGAATGACAAAGAACAGCAGAGACCTGCTGCTAGCAACAGGCTAACTTTGCATGCTAACGTCATAGAGTTAAAAACTAATTAAAAACTTCAGTTAGCTAACTCAACCCTCTACAAGTCAGAAACAGCTGCATCTGGTGTGCTGTAAACACAGCAAAACAGAGCAGCTCGGACACATTCATGTTACAAATAACAGCTAACTTTATTAGCTGTGACAGTGACCGACCTCCAGCCAGAGCACACATGCACATGCTTCCATAATCACACAGCGCACAAACACACAGACACACACAGGCAGGAGATTAAAGCTCAAAATAAAAAAATGTATAAAAGCTGGAGTGTTGCTGCTACACATGTGTGTGAGTTTCTTAGACCTTGGCTCCTGTAACGAGTCCTAAATAAGTTCATGACAACAGAAAATGAGCTCAGAGTCTGCTGATGTCTTTACTGCAGGAATGAAGCTCTGACACAGCCCGTTAGATTTACAGCTGTCAGAGATGATGAACTCGGACAACAGCCTGCGACTGATAAAAACACTCATACAGGGTTTTTCAGCGTCGAGGACTTATCGTGCCGTTTCTGTCACTCTTTAAATTATTTTACATTTCCAGTTTGAACAAAAACAAACTCGGTCTGTAGAACGAGGAAGTCCACAGCTAGCAGACAGCAGCAGCTTTATTTCATGCAAATGATTTTCAGTTTTGTTTTACAGGAAGTCGAAGTCACAGTCAAGATTTTCTGTTTGGACATCAGCTAGCTGAAAGAAGTCACGAAACAAAAATAAAGAAATAAATTTGAGACAAAACGAGACAGAAAACAACCAAAAAGTCGCCCGTCTGAATTTAAGGCTCTGGCTCTTAGGAGGGGTGGGGCCTTTCAAATTTACACGCACCTTGGGGCCCATTGTGATTTTCTTTAAGTCATTAAGAAAATCGCCTTTCCTCCAGTGAATTTGTGCCTTTGACTGTGACGACTGATTGTTGTTCTTGTAATATTTGTCCTTACACTCCTCGATCAGGGCTGAACGGCCTCCAGTTTGAAGTAGAGATGGCACGATACCACTTTTTTATGTCCGATACCGATACCGATATCATAAATTTGGATATCTGCCGATACCGATATGAATCCGATATAGTGTTTTTTAATCAACAAAACTGTTTTTTAAATATCTTGCTGCATTTTGTATAAGTTCATACTCAAGTTTAAAACAACAACTACACTAAAGCTATTCTGTTATACCTGTATACAAAAAAAAATATTTCATAGTTCAGCAATACTGATCAATCTAATAAACTTAGACCTACACCATCCTCCCTATTCTGGTATTTTAAAGAGTACTTAGCATAAATATTAAGCAACCTAACTAATAGGGTTCCAACTCCCAGCAACAACAAAAATAAATAAATAAAAAATAGGGAACCACCCCTCACGCTCCACCTCATGATGCTTAATCGACGTAATCAACCTTAATTTGATGCAGTGTGAAAAAAAATGCACAGAAATCAATTATTTTTCAAGAAATATTAAATAGATTCAACATCTTTCTTCAACAGAACTGCAGACTGCACAGATGGTACCTTCCCAAAGTAAAAAGTACTATAGCTTACTAGGGTATATATATTAGACTTAATAGTCACTATATACAGTAATTGACTTCTATTCATTTTACATCAAATTAAAACTTTGTGTGTCAGATAATTATTTATTAAAAGCTAGACATTTTAAATGAGAATAAGAAAGAAAAGTATGTCTTTGTGCCCCCTTTTCTCTGTTAATGCCCTATCGGCCCCCCTGGCTAAACTTTGCTAGATCCGCCCCTGCACAGTTACGTCAGCTACGTAGAAAAAGATCCTCGAGTAGAAAGTAATATTAAATACATTCTAACAACAGCTGATCAAGCTTAAACGTGCTGCTGTTGTTCAGCCGCTGGTTTCCTCTTTCTGGTGCAAAGTGGACCAAAAACAAAGACGGACTCGCGACAGAAAAGCCGATCAGCTGATCATTAGCAGTTTCACGATTGAAGTAGCAGCCGGAGAGCGAGAGGCAGTCGCTCGTTAAGCTTAACGCAGGAATGCTTTACAAACATTCAGAGATGGACTTACACACTTGCTTTACTTCTCTCGGGGATAACTTTGTCGGAGATGAAATGCCAGGTTGCTAGCGAAGCTCCACATGCTATCCAGACCACCGACAGGTCCCGCATGCCACAGCCGCTCTATCACGTGATGCATACTGCTCCGACGTGCTAACGTTCTGAGGTGAGTTACGGCGTGTTGCAAGTTTTGTGAGGTGCTTTCGTGATATTTAATGGATCGGATTACATTTTTTATTTTTCTCCGATATCCGATCCAGTCATTTAGGTCAGTATCGGACCGATACCGATACGTAATATCGGATCGGTCCATCTCTAGTTTGAAGGCACGGACGATCTGCTGAGTAATGTCCTTGAAAACAATTATTTTATCAAACCTGCGGCGCTCTGCTCTGATTTAATGTAATGGCGTTCTGTAGGAGGGTTGCTCCGCTCAGGAAGATGACATGTGATCCCAGAGCAGTGTTTGTGTCAGTTTTTGGATGGCACAGCTACAGTAAGTCCCTGGTTTCTGATGAATCACACCTGAGCCTCCCCTCTCCTCCCTTCTTCCCTCAAAACTCAAACAAACACGTCAGTCTGCGCCTCCCCCGGCGACTCCGCCACGGTCCAGATGCGTCACGTTTCCTCGAATTCAGTAAACACCACGTTCATTCGATTATTCCGCTTTCTACCAGAGGATTTCTTTTCCATTAATCAAACTGTCAACCTGCCTCTCGTCCTCCCACCGACATCAATGGCATGCTCAGCGTTTCCAAAAGGAGCGACAGATCCCGGCGTGCAGCAGGAGATATCGAGCTCCTGGGAGCTTACTTTTTTATCCTTGACATGCAGCCATATTGCAAGCAATGATCAGAGATGATTAATGTCATAAACAAGCTGGGCTGCTGCCAATAATCTCTCACTGGTGTCCCAGAACAATATCCTGCAGAGGATGCTGGAAATCACTCACCCGGCATCCAAACACTGTACACTTCATCTCCTCTGTTTTCCCTGCATACGAAGTGTGAAACGAACTGCTTCAAGCTGCACTGATCAATAGTTTTCCATCAGCAACAGACTAAAGGGCAGAAAGCCGGTGGCTCGGTGGGGTTCCAGCCTCCCGGAGCTCCAAGTTTTTCAAAACATCTTCATCCTGAGTTTCCATCTAAATTTAGAACATAGGAACCATCGTGAATGTGGCATGAACAACAGCTGCCAACGAGGAAGGAACCGCGGCGAGATGATATCATTACTGACGACTGGGTGAAGCTCAGATGGTCGTTACCTTAATGCATTAAAACTGGAAAGGTTACCATTTCCTCATTAATATTTTTTAGCAAAAGAAATGAAACTGACCTTTTATCTCACAATAACAGCTTTTTCACATTAGGGTTACCCTAACCCTAACCCCTAAACTGGATCTGTTTTTGTGCCTTGATTTAAGATAAGAGAGATAAGATAAGATTAAACTTTATTAATTCCTCGGGTGGGTTCCTCTGGGAAATTCGGTTTCCAATAGCACAGCACCGACAGAAGTTACAGAACGTGAGCAGAATATTATATATATATACACATATATAAATACAGAGACATATATAAAAAAATATACGAAAGGGATAAATAGAATAAATAGGAATAAGAATACAAGGGAATTGCACATTTCAAGTATTGAAGTCTATTGCACTGTTGACTATTAACAAAATGTATTGCACAGTGAAGTGAAGAGAAGAGGCACTACAGCTTAGTTGTTCCCGCCTCCTTTGTCCTTTGATCAGAAATCAGTGGAGGGAGAAAATCTGGGACTTCCTGTTCAGGGGCATGTGTTCTCATGTGATACGTACCTTAAACTGCAAAGTTTCTAATCAATAAAACATAATATTTATATTTTTAAAAATTTTCTCCCACGTTAAAGAACAGAGCATCTTACGTTTACGAGAGAATGCCTGAGTTTTTCTGCATTTATTCTCCACCTCGCATTTGAGCTCAGGTGATCCTCATTCATTCACCCATGACTGTGTCCATCGTCCAACAGTTGGCTGCATATCAAACAACAAGTACACCCAGTGTCTAACTTTAACCTAGTCACCAATCTCTATCAGAAACACCTGTCCCCACAGGTGAGGTCATGTGGGGACAGCAAACCAAAGAGACAAGCAGTCAGGTGAATGAATAGGTGACATTTTCCAGAAGGTTGCTTCCAGGTCAGTCGTTTCACTTGATTTCTTGAAATTTGTTGCAGGCGATTTATTAGGGCCCGAGCACTGAGAGTGCGAAGGCCCTATTGTATCTGCTCCGTTTCTTATTAGGGCCCGAGCACTGATAGTGCGAAGGCCCTATTGTAATTGCTCTGTTTATTATTATTATTATTATTATTATTATTATTATTATTATTATTATTATTATTAGGGCCCGAGCACCGAGAGTGCGAAGGCCCTATTGTATCTGCTCCGTTTCTTATTAGGGCCCGAGCACTGACTGTGCGAAGGCCCTATTGTATCTGCTCCGTTTCTTATTATTATTATTATTCAGGCGAAACAAGGGCCTTTTTGAGGGCCTAAACATGCTCAAAAACTCATGAAATTTTGCAGACATGCCAGGTCTGGTGAAAAATTTTGTATTTTAATGGTTTTACTTATGAGCACTGGGAAATGGCTCTAGAGCGCCACCTATGCCTTGTTAAATGCAGCCCTACGACCACATAGTTTGAGCTACATGTATGAAATTTGGCACACATGTGTATCATGACGAGCCGAACAAAAAAGTCAGTGGGCCCATTGATGCAAACCCAACAGGAAGTCCGCAATTTAGAAGTGAAGGTGACATTTTGGCTCTAATTTTGTCGTTTCCATGCCTCGAACTTTAACGAACTCCTCCTTGGAAATTGGTCGTATAAGCTTCATATTTGGTCAGTGCCAACTACACCCTTGTGCCATGTTAAATTGCGGAGCTTTTGAGTTTTCACAATACCATGAGGCCGTGGCGCCACGGCGAATTTCGATGACTCGCCATGAAAATCTTATTGCCTCTCATTCTGTCATACATTGTCCGATCTGGACCAAAGAGCACACATATGATAAGGCTCCAGCCCTGAACATATTTCAACTGCCATATTTGACGTCAGCGACAGCGCCACCTAGTGGGAACAGGAAATGTCATGTTTTACACTTTGGGGTACAGTATTGTGATGGGTGACATCTGCAGCCTCAAATTTCTCCAGGAAAGGCGTAAGGAGTTGGTCTTGGGGTACAGTGAAAACTGTGACTTTTCACGAAAGGGTGTGACCTCAGCAGCATGGCGAACTTTGATATCTCGCCATGAAGAAACAAATTAGTATAACTCCATGAAATCCAGTCTGATTAGTACCAGACTTTACAGGCATGATATCAGACCCGCCCTGAACAAATTGATGTGCCCATTGTCAGGAATATGAAGAGCGCCACCTAGTGGCAACAGGAAATGTCATGTCTTACACTTTGTTGTACTGATTTTCACAGGTTCATTGTGGATACCTCAAAAGCGGTGAATGTCACCGTCAGTCCTTCATGATGCTGCAGTGCGAAAATTATGACTTTATACTGAACGGTGCACCCTGGTGGCAACGCTGTTCACCATGAAAAATGAAGTGGTTTTTGAGGGGCTTGGAAAGTTTAAAAAGTCTTGAAATTTGGCCCACACCTCCAATGTGCTTAAGGCTTTGTTGTTATGTGATCATTTTCATTGAATATCCCAAAATGGCTCCACAGCGCCCCCTACAAAATTTCAAAACCACAGCCCCAGCTCTGTGTTTTATGTATGAGTCTGAAACCTGGTAAGCTTATAGGAGATATCAAGATGTACAAAAAAGTCTCTTGGAGCAATATCCCAAATACAACAGGAAGTCAGCCATTTTAAAATTAATGTGCAATTTTGGCAACATTTTCCCCTCTTTCCAGGCACCGTTCTTTGACGAACTCCTCCAAGGGATTTCATCATATTGAACCAATCTCCAGTGTGTGGAATCTAAAGACCTTTGTGATGTTAAATTGCGAAGCTTTTTACGTTCAGGGAAACGGGGTTGTCATGGCGGCACGTGGAGTTTCAATCACTCGCCAAAAAGCAGTAATCTGCTGTCACTCAAAATCAAAATGTCCAAACTCTCCCAAAGGTCGCAGGCGTGATGAGACTCGAGCTAGGAAATGTTTGTTATGCCATTTGTCAGTAATGGTTAGAGCGCCACCTAGTGGAAGGACTAACTAATCACGAATGAATGAGTTGAAATGTTAGCTGGTGGTTAAATGCATGAATTCCATCAATGTGACATCAGATCGGAGGTGCTGGTTTTAGGTGTTGGGCGTGACTCGACGCGCCGGGGGTGCGAGGGCCCTCATAACGCTGCTTGCAGCTTTAATTATTATTATTATTATTATTATTATTATTATTATTATTCAGGCGAAACAAGGGCCTTTTTGAGGGCCTAAACATGCTCAAAAACTCATGAAATTTTGCACACATGCCAGGTCTGGTGAAAAATTTTGTATTTTAATGGTTTTACATATGAGCACTGGGAAATGGCTCTAGAGCGCCACCTATGCCTTGTTAAATGCAGCCCTACGACCACATCGTTTGAGCTACATGTATGAAATTTGGCACACATATGTATCATGCCAAGACGAACAAAAAAGTCTGTGGGCCCATTGACGCAAACCCAACAGGAAGTCCGCCATTTGGAAGAGAAGGTGACATTTTGGCTCTAATTTTGCCATTTCCATGCCTCGAACTTTTGCGAACTCCTCCTTGGGGTTTGATTTCATAACCTTCATATTTGGTCAGTGTCAACTACACCCTTGTGCCATGTTAAATTGCGGAGCTTTTGAGTTTTCACAATACTATGAGGCCGTGGCGCCATGGCGAATTTCGATGACTCGCCATGAAAATCTTATTGCCTCTCATTTTGTCATACATGTTCCGATCTGGACCAAAGAGCACACATATGATAAGGCTCCACCCCTGAACATATTTCAACTGCCATATTTGACATCAAGGACAGCGCCACCTAGTGGGAACAGGAAATGTCATGTTTTACACTTTGGGGTACAGTATAGTGAAGGGTGACATCTGAAGCCTCAAATTTCTCCAGGAAAGCCTTAAGGAGTTGGTCTTGGGTTACAGTGAAAACTGTGAGTTTTCGCGAAAGGGTGTGACCCCAGCAGCATGGCGAACTTTGATGTCACGCCATGAAGAAACAAATTAGTATAACTCAATGAAATCCAGTCTGATCAGTACCAGACTTTACAGGCATGATGTCAGACCCGCCCTGAACAGATTGATGTGCCCATTGTCGGAAATACGGACAGCGCCACCTAGTGGCAACAGGAAATGTCATGGCTTTAATTTTGTTGTACTGATGTTCACAGGTTCATCGTGGCCACCTCAAAAGCGGTGAATATCAACATCAGTCCCTCGTGATGCTTCAGTGCAAAAATTGTGACTTTAAACTGAACGGCGCACCCTGGTGGCAACGCGGTTCACCATGAAAGATGAAGTGGCTTTTGAGGGGCTTGGAAAGTTTATAGAGGCTTGAAATTTGGCACACACCTCCAAATGGATGTAGGCTTTGTTGTCATGTGATCATTTTCATTGAATAGCGCGAAATTGCTCCACAGCGCCCCCTACAAAATTTCAAAACATCAGCCCCTGCTCTGTGTTTCATCTATGAGTCTGAAACCTGGTAAGCTTATGGAAAGTATCAAGATGTACAAAAAAGTCTCTTGGAGCAATATCCCAAATCCAACAGGAAGTCAGCCATTTTAAAATTAATGTGTAATTTTGGCTGCATTTTCCCCTCTTTTCAGGCTTCATACTTTGACGAACTCCTCCAAGGGATTTCATCATATTGAACCATTCTCCAGTGTGTGGAATCTAAAGACCTTTGTGATGTTAAATTGCGAAGCTTTTTACGTTCAAGGAAACGGGGTGGTCATGGCGGCACGTGGAGTTTCAATCACTCGCCAAAAAGCAGTAATATGCTGTCACTCAAAGACACAAAGTCCAATCTCTCCCAAAGGTCGCAGGCGTGATGAGACTCGAGCTCGGAAATGTTTGTTATGCCCTCTGTCTATAATGGTTAGAGCGCCACCTAGTGGGACGACTATACTCATGGTTGAACCAAATGAAATGTTAACTGGTGGTTAAATGCATGAATTCCATCAATGTGACATCAGATCGGAGGTGCTGGTTTCAGGTGTTGGGCATGGCTCGACACGCCGGGGGTGCGAGGGCCCTCATAACGCTGCTTGCAGCTTTAATTATTATTATTATTATTATTCCGGCAAATGAATTGGCCGTTTGAGGGCCTAAACATGCTCGAAAACTCATGAAATTTTGCACACGCGTCAGGTCTGGTGAAAATTTACGTATTTTAATGTTCCCAGACATGGCCAGGGAAAATTAGCTCAGTAGCGCCACCTAGAAAAATTAAAAACGCGAGCCCCCGGTATGGGTATGACCTACACGTTTGAAAGTCGGTACACCTATATAACGTTCAGAGTCGAACAAAAAAGTCTATTATGGCAATGTCCTAAACCCAACAGGAAGTCCGCCATTTTGGATTGAAGGTGACATTTTGGGTCTGATTTTACCGTTTCCATGCCTTGTACTTTAACGAACTCCTCCTTGGGATTTGGTCCTATAAACTTCAAATTTGGACAGTGTCAACTACACCCTTGTGCCATGTTAAATTGCGGAGCTTTTGAGTTTTCACAATACTATGAGGCCGTGGCGCCATGGCGAATTTCGATGACTCGCCATGAAAATCTTATTGCCTCTCATTCTGTCATACATGTTTCGATCTGGACCAAAGAGCACACATATGATAAGGCTCCACCCCTGAACATATTTCAACTGCCATATTTGACATCAAGGACAGCGCCACCTAGTGGGAACAGGAAATGTCATGTTTTACACTTTGGGGTACAGTATAGTGATGGGTGACATCTGCAGCCTCAAATTTCTCCAGGAAAGCCTTAAGGAGTTGGTCTTGGGTTACAGTGAAAACTGTGACTTTTCGCAAAAGGGTGTGACCCCAGCAGCATGGCGAACTTTGATATCTCGCCATGAAGAAACAAATTAGTGTAACTCAATGAAATCCAGTCTGATCAGTACCAGACTTTACAGGCATGATCTCAGACCCGCCCTGAACAGATTGATGTGCCCATTGTCGGAAATACGGACAGCGCCACCTAGTGGCAACAGGAAATGTCATGGCTTTAATTTTGTTGTATTGATTTTCACAGGTTCATCTTGGCCACCTCAAAAGCGGTGAATATCACCATCAGTCCCTCGTGATGCTTCAGTGCAAAAATTGTGACTTTAAACTGAACGGCGCACCATGGTGGCAACGCTGTTCAACATGAAAGATGAAGTGGCTTTTGAGGGTCTTGGCAAGTTTATAGAGGCTTGAAATTTGGCACACACCTCCAAATGGATGAACGCTTTGTTGGCATGTGATCATTTTCATTGAATAGCGCGAAGTGGCTCCACAGCGCCCCCTACAAAATTTCAAAACCACAGCCCCTGCTCTGTGTTCTATGTATGATTCTGAAACCTGGTAAGCTTATAGGAGATATCAAGATGTACAAAAAAGTCTCTTGGTGCAATATCCCAAATCCAACAGGAAGTCAGCCATTTTAAAATTAATGTGTAATTTTTGTGACATTTTCCCCTCTTTCCAGGCACCGTTCTTTGACGAACTCCTCCAAGGGATTTCATCATATTGAACCAATCTCCAGTGTGTGGAATCTAAAGACCTTTGTGATGTTAAATTGCGAAGCTTTTTACGTTCAGTGAAACGGGGTGGTTATGGCGGCACTTAGAGTTTGAATCACTCGCCAAAAAGCAGTAATCTGCTGTCACTCAAAAACACAATGTCCAATCTCTCCCAAACGTCTCAGGTGTGATGAGACTCGAGCTCGGAAGTGATTGTTATGCCATTTGTACATAATGGTTAGAGCGCCACCTAGTGGAACGACTAACTAATCATGAATGAATGACTTGAAATGTTAGCTGGTGGTTAAATGCATGAATTCCATCAATGTGACATCAGATCGGAGGTGCTGGTTTTAGGTGTTGGGCTTGGCTCGACGCGCCGGGGGTGCGAGGGCCCTCGTAACGCTGCTTGCAGCTTTAATTATTATTATTATTCAGGCGAAACAAGGGCCTTTTTGAGGGCCTAAACATGCTCAAAAACTCATGAAATTTTGCACACATGCCAGGTCTGGTGAAAAATTTTGTATTTTAATGGTTTTACATATGAGCACTGGGAAATGGCTCTACAGCGCCACCTATGCCTTGTTAAATGCAGCCCTACGACCACATCGTTTGAGCTACATGTATGAAATTTGGCACACATGTGTATCATGCCAAGACGAACAAAAAAGTCAGTGGGCCCATTGACGCAAACCCAACAGGAAGTCCGCCATTTGGAAGAGAAGGTGACATTTTGGCTCTAATTTTGCCATTTCCATGCCTCGAACTTTTGCGAACTCCTCCTTGGGGTTTGATTTCATAACCATCATATTTGGTCAGTGTCAACTACACCCTTGTGCCATGTTAAATTGCGGAGCTTTTGAGTTTTCACAATACTATGAGGCCGTGGCGCCATGGCGAATTTCGATGACTCGCCATGAAAATCTTATTGCCTCTCATTTTGTCATACATTTTCTGACCTTGACCAAAGTGAACACATATGATAAGGCTCCACCCCTGAACATATTTCAACTGCCATATTTGACACCAGGTACAGCGCCACCTAGTGGGAACAGGAAATGTCATGTTTTACACTTTGGGGTACAGTATAGTGATGGGTGACATCTGCAGCCTCAAATTTCTCCAGGAAAGCCTTAAGGAGTTGGTCTTGGGTTACAGTGAAAACTGTGACTTTTCACGAAAGGGTGTGACCCCAGCAGCATGGCGAACTTTGATGTCACGCCATGAAGAAACAAATTAGTATAACTCAATGAAATCCAGTCTGATCAGTACCAGACTTTACAGGCATGATGTCAGACCCGCCCTGAACAGATTGATGTGCCCATTGTCGGAAATACGGACAGCGCCACCTAGTGGCCACAGGAAATGTCATGGCTTTAATTTTGTTGTACTGATTTTCACAGGTTCATCGTGGCCACCTCAAAAGCGGTGAATATCAACATCAGTCCCTCGCGATGCTTCAGTGCAAAAATTGTGACTTTAAACTGAACGGCGCACCCTGGTGGTAACGCGGTTCACCATGAAAGATGAAGTGGCTTTTGAGGGGCTTGGAAAGTTTATAGAGGCTTGAAATTTGGCACACACCTCCAAATGGATGAACGCTTTGTTGGCATGTGATCATTTTCATTGAATAGCGCGAAATGGCTCCACAGCGCCCCCTACAATATTTCAAAACATCAGCCCCTGCTCTGTGTTTCATCTATGAGTCTGACACTTGGTAAGCTTGTGTAAGATATCAAGATGTACAAAAAAGTCTCTTGGAGCAATATCCCAAATCCAACAGGAAGTCAGCCATTTTAAAATTAATGTGTAATTTTGATGACATTTTCCCCCCTTTTCAGGCCTCATACTTTGACGAACTCCTCCAAGGGATTTCATCATATTGAAGCATTCTTCAGTGTGTAGAATCTAAAGACCTTTGTGATGTTAAATTGCGAAGCTTTTTCCGTTCAGGGAAACGGGGTGGTCATGGCGGCACGTAGAGTTTCAATCACTCGCAAAAAGCAGTAATCTGCTGTCACTAAAAAACACAATGTCCAATCTCTCCCAAAGGTCGCAGGTGTGATGAGACTCGAGCTTGGAAATGTTTGTTATGCTATTTGTCAATAATAGTTAGAGCGCCACCTAGTGGCATGACTATAATCCTGGTTGAATAAGATGAAATGTTAGCTGGTGATTAAAAGCATGAAATCCATCAATGTGACATCACATCGGACGTGCCGGTTTGAGGTGTTGGCAGTGGCTCGACGTGCCGGGGGTGCGAGGGCCCTCATAACGCTGCTTGCAGCTTTAATTATTATTATTATTATTATTATTATTCACCCCAAACAAGGGCCTTTTTGAGGGCCTAAACATGCTCAAAAACTCATGAAATTTTGCACACATGCCAGGTCTGGTGAAAAATTTTGTATTTTAATGGTTTTACATATGAGCACTGGGAAATGGCTCTACAGCGCCACCTATGCCTTGTAAAATGCAGCCCTACGACCACATCGTTTGGGCTACATGTATGAAATTTGGCACACATGTGTATCATGCCAAGACGAACAAAAAAGTCAGTGGGCCCATTGACGCAAACCCAACAGGAAGTCCGCCATTTGGAAGAGAAGGTGACATTTTGGCTCTAATTTTGCCATTTCCATGCCTCGAACTTTAACGAACTCCTCCTTGGGATTTGGTCGTATAATCTTCATATTTGGTCAGTGTCAACTACACACCTGGGCCATGTTAAATTGCGGAGCTTTTGAGTTTTCACAATACTATGAGGCCGTGGCGCCATGGCGAATTTCGATGACTCGCCATGAAAATCTTATTGCCTCTCATTTTGTCATACATTTTCTGACCTTGACCAAAGTGAACACATATGATAAGGCTCCACCCCTGAACATATTTCAACTGCCATATTTGACATCAAGGACAGCGCCACCTAGTGGGAACAGGAAATGTCATGTTTTACACTTTGGGGTACAGTATAGTGATGGGTGACATCTGCAGCCTCAAATTTCTCCAGGAAAGCCTTAAGGAGTTGGTCTTGGGTTACAGTGAAAACTGTGAGTTTTCGCGAAAGGGTGTGACCCCAGCAGCATGGCGAACTTTGATGTCACGCCATGAAGAAACAAATTAGTATAACTCAATGAAATCCAGTCTGATCAGTACCAGACTTTACAGGCATGATGTCAGACCCGCCCTGAACAGATTGATGTGCCCATTGTCGGAAATACGGACAGCGCCACCTAGTGGCAACAGGAAATGTCATGGCTTTAACTTTGTTGTACTGATTTTCACAGGTTGATCGTGGCCACCTCAAAAGCGGTGAATATCACCATCAGTCCCTCGTGATGCTTCAGTGCAAAAATTGTGACTTTAAACTGAACGGCGCACCCTGGTGGCAACGCGGTTCATCATGAAAGATGAAGTGGCTTTTGAGGGGCTTGGAAAGTTTATAGAGGCTTGAAATTTGGCACACACCTCCAAATGGATGAAGGCATTGTTGTTATGTAACCATTTTCCTTGAATAGCGCAAAATGGCTCCACAGCGCCCCCTACAATATTTCAAAACATCAGCCCCTGCTCTGTGTTTCATCTATGAGTCTGACACTTGGTAAGCTTGTGTAAGATATCAAGATGTACAAAAAAGTCTCTTGGAGCAATATCCCAAATCCAACAGGAAGTCAGCCATTTTAAAATTAATGTGTAATTTTGATGACATTTTCCCCCCTTTTCAGGCCTCATACTTTGACGAACTCCTCCAAGGGATTTCATCATATTGAAGCATTCTTCAGTGTGTAGAATCTAAAGACCTTTGTGATGTTAAATTGCGAAGCTTTTTCCGTTCAGGGAAACGGGGTGGTCATGGCGGCACGTAGAGTTTCAATCACTCGCAAAAAGCAGTAATCTGCTGTCACTAAAAAACACAATGTCCAATCTCTCCCAAAGGTCGCAGGTGTGATGAGACTCGAGCTTGGAAATGTTTGTTATGCTATTTGTCAATAATGGTTAGAGCGCCACCTAGTGGCATGACTATAATCCTGGTTGAATAAGATGAAATGTTAGCTGGTGATTAAAAGCATGAAATCCATCAATGTGACATCACATCGGACGTGCCGGTTTGAGGTGTTGGCAGTGGCTCGACGTGCCGGGGGTGCGAGGGCCCTCATAACGCTGCTTGCAGCTTTAATTATAATTGACATTCCAGCATATCATCACGACATCAACACCCCACAGTGTCACATCACATGCACATACACAGGTCATAAAATGATTCAAAAGTTTTATTTAAAAGCAAGTTCATAAACAGCTCTAAGGTGCAATAAACATATTTTGCTTTGAGAAACATTTTATAAGGTCATGATGGTGTGATCTTTCTTTGGTATTTTGTAGCGTGTTGTTTCAAACACTGACCTGAACATCTGACAAAAATCATCAGTGTCCTGTAGAGTTAGAACAGTATGACTGTAGAGTTACTGTAGAGTTACTGTAGTGTTACTATAGAGTTCTGTAGAGTTACTGTAGTGTTACTGTAGAGTTCTGTAATGTTACTGTAGAGTTACTATAGAATTATGTAGAGTTACTGTAGAGTTACTGTAGTGTTACTGTAGAGTTACTGTAGTCTTACTATAGAGTTCTGTAGAGTTACTGTAGAGTTACTGTAGTGTTACTGTAGTGTTACTGTAGAATTCTGTAGAGTTACTGAATTGTTACTGTAGAGTTCTGTAATGTTACTGTAGAGTTACTATAGAATTATGTAGAGTTACTGTAGAGTTACTGTAGTGTTACTATAGAGTTACTGTAGTCTTACTATAGAGTTATGTAGAGTTACTGTAGAGTTCTGTAGAGTTACTGTAGTGTTACTGTAGAATTCTGTAGAGTTACTGAATTGTTACTGTAGAGTTCTGTAGAGTAACTGTAGTGTTACTGTAGAATTCTGTAGAGTTACTGTAGAGTTACTGTAGTCTTACTATAGAGTTCTGTAGAGTTACTGTAGAGTTACTGTAGAATTCTGTAGAGTTACTGTAGTGTTACTGTAGAGTTCTGTAATGTTACTGTAGAGTTACTATAGAATTATGTAGAGTTACTGTAGAGTTACTGTAGTGTTACTGTAGAGTTACTGTAGTCTTACTATAGAGTTCTGTAGAGTTACTGTAGAGTTACTGTAGTGTTACTGTAGTGTTACTGTAGAATTCTGTAGAATTCTGTAGAGTTACTGAATTGTTACTGTAGAGTTCTGTAATGTTACTGTAGAGTTACTATAGAATTATGTAGAGTTACTGTAGAGTTACTGTAGTGTTACTGTAGAGTTACTGTAGTCTTACTATAGAGTTCTGTAGAGTTACTGTAGAGTTCTGTAGAGTTACTGTAGAGTTACTGTAGTCTTACTATAGAGTTCTGTAGAGTTCTGTAGAGTTACTGTAGTGTTACTGTAGTGTTACTGTAGAATTCTGTAGAGTTACTGAATTGTTACTGTAGAGTTCTGTAATGTTACTGTAGAGTTACTGTAGTGTTACTGTAGAGTTACTGTAGTGTTACTATAGAGTTCTGTAGAGTTCTGTAGAGTTACTGTAGTGTTACTGTAGAATTCTGTAGAGTTACTGTAGAGTTCTGTAGAGTTACTGTAGTGTTACTGTAGTGTTACTGTAGAATTCTGTAGAGTTACTGAATTGTTACTGTAGAGTTCTGTAATGTTACTGTAGAGTTACTGTAGTGTTACTGTAGAGTTACTGTAGTGTTACTATAGAGTTCTGTAGAGTTCTGTAGAGTTACTGTAGAGTTACTGTAGTGTTACTGTAGAATTCTGTAGAGTTACTGAATTGTTACTGTAGAGTTCTGTAATGTTACTGTAGAGTTACTGTAGTGTTACTGTAGAGTTACTGTAGTGTTACTATAGAGTTATGTAGAGTTACTGTAGAGTTCTGTAGAGTTACTGTAGTGTTACTGTAGTGTTACTGTAGAGTTCTGTAGAGTTACTGTAGAGTCATAAAACACAAAGATGTTAGAAGAATCAGCTTCATATTTGTGTAAAAACACTCCGTATACAGAAATTGTTCATAAATCATTAAAAAATACATTTAAAAATGGAAATATGAACTTATCTTCAGCTGAAATCTAAATGTTTAATGATCAGTCCTTTAAAATCAAAACTAGTGATCAGGTAAAAATGATCAGTTTTTGTCTTTTCCTTTCTCTTGTTAATTATTTTTCTTTCGGCCAATCACAAGACTTCATTCTGAACCACTGCTTTTGACTCCAGCAGGGTTTCTATAACTTCATTGCTGTACGATAAGACGTCTCGCAGCACCTCTACGGTGTGCTGGCCAATCAGAGGAGGGGGTGTCGGGCCGCTTGGAGAGAAGCTGCTGAAACGAACCGCCGGACCTGAAGACAAACAAACAAAAAGAGACAGCGAATCAGAGCCGCGTGCTGTCGGAAAGGAAATGCAGATTCAATCCCACTCATTCAGTTTTTCTCATCTTTGCATTCCTTCTCTTGTTTGTCCACTGCTTTCCATGTTTCACCTGTTTGTGTTCGTGTTCCTGGTCTCACTCACACTTTGGAGAACAATTTCCTGATTTTCATCACATTTGTGGTTGCATAAAGTTCCAGCTGTTTTCAGTGGGTAACAGGTCATAAACACTAATGTAGTGTAGTGTAATTCATGGTGTGGCCAGACAATGTAAAGCTGATTATGGTGGGAGAACTAAAGTAAAATGCCCACATAGTGAAATCCCTGCAGCTGATGTGTTTACAAAAACAACTAAGCCAATTAATAATAAATCTAAAGTATATGAAGTTACTGAAATGTGTGTGTGTGTGTGTGTGTGTGTGTGTGTGTGTGTGTGTGTGTGTGTGTTTGGGACAGAGACTGGGTCAGTGTGAGACTTTAGTTTGTTAACTGGTAATTATGTGACAGTGCAATCAGCTCATTTACACAGTAACATGAAATTAATGCAGCCAGTTACTTTCTCTGGCAAGTAATTAAGTCATCTACACCATTACTTTTAAGGGAAGTAACTTGTAATATGTAACAGATTACTTCTTCGCTGGTTTGTGGCGATACAGTCCATGAAATAATCACATACAATCTTTCTTTTCTTTTCGTGCTTGAGGTCATGAATATGTCAGCGCTGCATTTCACAGGACAAATTTCCTGAGGTGTGTTTCTAGTAAAGAGAGCATCACCATGGCAACCAGGAAAACAAAGATGGAAAAAAGACATGGCAGCCATTTTTCTCAACCCAACTAGCACATCGTCATGACAAAGCGACACATTTGTACCTGCTTTTATATTTAAAGTGAATACAAACTCTGAAACACACACACAGCTTTTTGCTGTTTAACGAGCACATGTGAGGCTGCACTGATGAACTGTTGTGTTCAGAGACACCAAATAATGTTGCGGAGCGTGAATCAAAATACAAATTGTTTTCTGGTAAAACAAGACAAGGTCGTGATTATCTCACCAACTGCCATGAGACTGGGTTGACTTGTTTGGTCGCCATCTTTGGTTTAATGACATGAGAGAATTTAACCCTCAGTCTTGGCCTGCAGGCACTCTGCAGTGAAACAACAGCCCATTCTCAACAATGACAGTCACACAAATACACTCAGACTCACTCAAATCCTCCTGCTAATCAAATTGTGTTTGAAACAAAGATGGAACACAGTCAGCTGTTTTCACTTATTACACACACACACACACACACACACACACACACACACACACACACACACACACACACACACACACACACACACACACACACACAGATAAAACTCTAATCTCAGCAGAGCAGCCTGAATGGTCTGACATACACTGAAATCTCCCATAATGCCCTGCAATCCAACCAGAAACTGTCAAAATAAAAGGTTAACCTGAGAAATTCTCAAAAATACAACATTCATTTATCAGCCGTGTCATTTCCTGTTCTTTCTGAGGCGCAGGTTAAACTTCCTGAGGAAACACCGGGGCTGATGGGAACTGTGGCACTGTGGGATCAATGACAATGATCGATAGGTTTTACAGGCTGCATTTAATCCTGGATGAAGTTTTTTCTAACGCTCCTTCCTGTTTACATCCTGCCTGCTGCTGTAGTTTATGATGCGTTCAAAGAAACGTCGTATTTTTAAAATGTATTTATTTCTAATGTGAAGCCCCTCCCCTTCCTGCTGAGGGTTTCCTCCTCTTGTTAATAAACTAATAACTGACATCACATCCTGCCTTATCTCTGGGATCTGTGCCCAAGACCTCGCGACATGTTTTTCCAAACTGGGTTTAAAAGTGAACATCCAGCACGTTCATGGATGCAGTGCAGGAGGACATGCAGAGGCTGGTGTGGCAAGAGGGCTGGGGCAGGAGGAGATGGAGGCGGATGACTTCTGAAAGGAGCAGAAAGAGGAAGAAGATCGGCTGTGTCTTCTCTAAAATCTAACTTGCATGTTATTTATGATGCTGAGCCTCGTGTGCTCTTTCCACTCTGAGCTGTGAGTGGGGATTTCTTCTCTTCGATTAAGTTACATTATCGCCTCGGTAGTTCCCACAGCACATGTGGTGTGGGATGTGGTAAACCCACAATGCTTTTCCAGGCTGTACAACCTGCATTCACTATTTCACACACACACACTCAGTGCTACAGGTCTGCACAGAGCCCAAAGGATGCTGAAGGACCTCAGTCACATCCTGTTCTCTAACCACCTGCTGCCGTACGTCACACCTCACAGCAGCTTGTCTGCTCACTGAGACACTGTGGACTCGTCCTGCACACGTCACAACTTCTCACAACCAAGATATACAGACTCGTGTGTTTATGGGTCAGTAATAAGAACTAAACCACCATGAGCCCGGAGCTCTCTGCTCTGAGCATCCCCACACTCATCTAATCAGACCCCACACTGACCCACTCCACCCAGGATGTGAACTCATTCTCGTCCTCCTCTCTGATGAGGTTATCGTTCCCTGTGGGACGTCTGTCTCATGGAGAATGTGGGAGGAGCAGAGACAGTTTAAGCCTCACAGCATGGACGCAGGCCGAAGCCATCAATCACCGATCAGTCAGAGAAACGAGCTCCTGCAGGTTTCTGATGGAGATCAATGAGCGAGAAAAGAAGGAGAAAACTACAACATGTACTCAAAGTACTACAATACGAGGAGAATGCACATTACATAAGGAGCTGAGAGCATCAGGGATGGAACTGTGGTGGAGTTTACGTCTATATGGACTGTAATGTTCTCTTTATGATCTGCTGTTGTGTACGTTTGTGTCTGTGCAGAATAACGTGTTTGTGTTGCTGTGAACCTCGGGTGTTTCACTCAAATTACAACAACAATAATCACACAATGGTTGATTAAAGCTCCGCCCCTATTGTTGTGGCCGAGCGTGTGACGCAATCACTGATTTTGGTAAAGACCACCGACAGTTACGACTCGGCGTAGGAGAACACCATCACAGAGCAGAGCAGGCATCAGTAACAAAAGAAGGAGCTGGGTGGAGGTGGGCTGCAAAGCAGCTTGCAGATGAGCAGCAAACATTAGCTATATGTGAATGAGTACACGTGTCACACTGATGCAGGTGTGTGTGTGTCTGTGTGTGTGTGTGTGTGTGTGTGTGTGTGTGTGTGTGTGTGTGTGTGTGTGTGTGTGTGTGTGTGTGTCTGTGTGTGTGTGTGTGTCACCTGGAACATCAAATTAACCATGTTCTTATAATAGGGAAGGGACCAGCAACCATCTGTGAGTCATTCTGATTTCATATAAGATTATTTTTTGAATTCAGCTTCCTGTTTCATTTCATTTCTTTCTGTTAAATTAGTTTTAAAGAAATAATGAAGGCAGGAAGTGAGCGAGGAGGAAAAGGAAACATTTCATTTTGGGAAACTCACAACAATCAGCTGTTTTTTTTAAAGAACAGCACTAATGAGCCAAACTCTCACATTGTGTGTGTGTGTGAGGCCACTCGTGCAAGATGACATAAGTGTATGTGTATCTGCCCGCGTAGTGTCATGTTTGACTGTGTGTGTGTTCAGGGTGTCAGGGCAAATAATTATGGAATAAGATTATGTAATCCTGTTATTCACTGATTGCATTCTTTTGCATTTCTGTGCTAAAACCGAAGAGGAGAAATAATCAAACCACTGAGGCAGAAAAAGATTGACAGTTTTCTTTGTGTCTGTGGTCAGTGAGGTTTGTGGTAAGAAATTATATAGAAGTATTACTTCTAATGGTGTTTATACACATTATAACGATCAGTGTTAATAAACGGTAAATATTACCTCTTTTAACTGTTTAGTTTATGTTTATCAACTAATGATGTTATAATTTGTGTTTATATAATCACATAATATAATAAGTTAACTTGTGAATTATACATGGTATCACTCTGTATCATAGTTAATAGAGATAACAACTGAAAAAGGACACAAACCAGATCCTGATCACATAGGACTTTAAAAAACAAACAAAAGGTTTTTTTTTTGTTTTTTACATTTTTAGAAACAGGTTTTTTAGAATTTGGTTGCTTGGTTACAAATGATCTTGGTATCCTTGGTTACAGATGGTCGTGGTTGCTTAGTTACAGATGTTCGTGGTTTCTTAGTTACAGATGGCTGTGGATAACGACTTGCTAGAGATGATTGTATTTGATTAGTTAGAGGTTCTCATGATTGATTACTTACAGGTGGTTCTAGTTCATTAGCTAGAGGTGGTTATATTTAATTAGTTAATTAACTACAGGTGGTCATGGTTGCTTAGTAACACGTAGTTGTGTTTGCTTAGTTACAGGTGTACCTGGTTGCTTAGTTACAGGCGGACATGGTTAATTAGTTAGAGATAGTTGTCTTTGATTAGTTAGAGGTGTTCATGCTTAATTAGTTACAGGTTGTCATGGTTGCCTAGTAACACGTAGTTGTGGTTGCTTAGTTACAGGTGGTTGTCTTTGATTAGTTAGAGGTGTTCATAGTTAATTAGTTACAGGTTGTCATGGTTGCCTAGTAACACGTAGTTGTGGTTGCTTAGTTACAGGTGTTGCTGGTTGCTTAGTTACAGGTGGTTGTGGTGGTTACTGGGACTGTCAGGGCAGGTGGGCCGTCCTCAGGTTTGTGTTTAGCGCTGCCTGCAGGTTGCATTGGCTCTAGCTTGAATAGCTTGGTTTGTGTCCTGCTTTTATTCGCTGCCTCCATCACGTTTCAGTCTGTTACTGTTTGTTCTGAGCTATTTCCTGGCTCTGAAACAGCACACGCACACACACATGAATACACACTCACAAACAGAGGAGTGCCATCAACAGGTCGGCCAATGAATGTTCTGAGCAGCACGTTTTCACGCCCAATTAACCTCCGAGGTACAGACAACACACACACCACACAAATGTGCACACACACACACACACACACACACACACTTGTGTCTGGTGTTGTTTACTAAACAGAGATGCACAAAAGAGGAAAGTGCAGAGCAAAGAAAAGGATATTGTTAGGGCTGTGAATGGGCTGACACACAAACGCACACACACACAGATTCCTCTCACGTTATGGTTTGGTGTAAATCACATGAGGGAACAGGATCACAGAGCACACGGAGGCAGTGAGACATCATGTTACATGTTAGCAGGATGTGTGTGTGCACATGTGTTGGTCATGTTGTGGGCACATAAATCTGTTTGCAGTCACACTGCGAGGACTCGGCCACAAAGTCAGGACGGTGATTTTCAGTTTAAGGTTCAGTTTGCAGGAAACACACAAACCTAAATCTCTGTGAGCATTATTCATGTGATTGTGATTGGCTGGCTGTGGCTCAGGTGGAAGAGCGGGTCACCTATTAATCGGAGGGTCAGTGGATAGATCCCTCACGAATCTGGTCCACATGCTGAGGTATCCGTGGGAAGACAATGAACGTCAGGTCATAATGCTTCCATCTGTGTGTTTAGGCACAGATTAAAGCTGTGTAACTGTGACTGGGTGAGTGAAGCATGTAGTAGAGCTCTGCTCTGTGAGTTCACTGAGCCCATCAGGTCTCCGTCTTTGCAGGAAACACAGTTTAAGTGCATCTGCAGTGAGCCGAACCTTCCTGAACATTTCTGGTTTCAATCGAAAGGTTTAAAAAGAACCTGAGGGAATCCATCACTGATATACATGTGACAAACATGTTTATCTAATGAGTACTGATTACATTATCGTCCCAGCTCACATGTATCCGCCTCTTCAGTCTGATTTCATTGGCCAAGCTTGTCTTCAGTTCCCAAACTCAATAATGATTAACATTAGCAGCACATTAGCACAGTGAGGCTGGAAGATAAACGCTAACTTGTTTCCCCTCACGTTAACTTTCATTGAGGGTCCCTGATGGGCAGCGACAAACACGTCAGGGCAGAAAAAGATGCTGAAAATGGACCAAACATCAGTCAGGAGAACACCTGACAGCATCCATCCCCAGCACGAGTACAGTCATTAACATGCTGCTGCACGTTTGGAGTCCTGGCTATGAAGCCTCATGCACCCATGCTAACCTTTGTCAGCCTCAGAGTCATTCTTTTCTAACATGTTCAAATATTTGGTGTCTGTCAAACCGCTGGGCTGTCGTTGCATCGTAGCGTTTTAAAAACAGAGCATTGAATTGAATACTGGTAATAAAAGCCCAGAGAGGCCGACAGTCATCACTCACTATTTTTAGGGGCTTGTTCAGATTAAACAGAACAAGATGCAAAGAATTAAAACACAACCACATGCTGTATGGCTGTAGAGCAGCCGGCTCGAGCCCATAGATGCGCTTCACAGGGAGAAGACCCTGATCAGGCACTGTTTTGGATTTCTGTCTTAGACTCTCCGCATTTTTCCATCTTTCCTCGTTAGCTCATTTTACTGAACCACAGCCCCCCCAGTGTGGATCTGGTCTTTGGCTGCTCGGATTCAAATACCTGCCCTGTTATTAACAGCACCCCATGATGGACGGCTCTGTTCGTGGGAAGATAATCACTCGTTCTTTCAGTATGTTTCTGGAACCATCCTGATGTTATTGAGCGGGCAGTGCTGGCTGTTTCCTCAGCTGGTGGAATGTCAGTTATGACACCAGAGGACACAGCACTGGAGACCACAGCCACACCACAATAACTCCAATGGCATGAAATGGAGCAGCAGCCTCGCTGTGTTTGAGACGTTTGCTTTGAAGGGACGTTTTCCCCCGATGTCACCACCAGCTACAAATCTGAACCAAGTGTGCCGACGGACCTGCGACTGACACCAACCCTCTGAGTCCAGGATAGGACCGTATGAGGATCCATACAAGTACTATAACACACACGCTGTGACCTGCCTCTGGTCATTATGAATGTCTTCCTGCTCGGCTGGCCAGACGCACACACACACACACACACACACACACACACACACAGGTTAGAAGACAGATTAGACAGTAAATACATTTTGGTGGACAAACAGCTTCCTCTTAGTGGAAACATGCTGAGATCCATCAAAGCAGGAGAGTCCCTGTGGACGAGTGTGTGTCTGTGTGTCAGATGAACACAATCCTGTGGTTTTAATGGGAAATATTTGTTTGTGTTCTTGGAAAATGTCATTTACCAAACTGGTGTCAAAAACTGAAGGAGAAGGGTTACAGTGAGGACAGCGTGTGTGTGTGTGCATGTTTGTGTGTGTGTGTGTGTCTGTGTGTGTGTGTGTGTGTGCGTGCGTGTGTGTGTGTGTGTGTGTGTGTGTGCGTGTGTCTGTGTGTGTGTGTGTGTGTGTGTGCGTGTGTGTGTGTGTGTGTGTGTGTGTGTGTGTGTCTGTGTGTGTGTGTGTGTGTGTGTGTGTGTGTGTGCGTGTGTGTGTGCGTGTGTGCGTGTGTGTGTGTGTGTGTCTGTGTGTGTGTGTGTGTGTGTGTGTGTGCGTGTGTGTGTGCGTGTGTGTGTGTGTGTGTGTGTCTGTGTGTGTGTGTGTGTGTGTGTGTGTGTGTGTGTGTGTCTGTGTGTGTGTGTGTGTGTGTGTGTGTGTGTGTGTGTGCGTGCTGACCGACGACAGCGATGCGTCCTGCTGTTGGATGGTTCATCTCCTGTACGAGGCGATTGTGTTTCACCTGTGAAAACAACACAGTTACAAACATCAGACACTGACCCGTGCTGTGTGCAGGAGGGGCTGCATGTCATTGTGTTTTATTGTATATGTCTCATGAGATAAATGTGGAGCAAACATTAACTCGGGGGTTAAAAAATGAAGCTGCAGTTCCCCTGACGTCCAGCAGAGGCAGCAGTGAGTCAGTCCCATAGACTCCCATGTTAAAAGTTCACAGCCTGCTTTGGTCTGTAGAGGTCATTTCCCCTTCACAGTAAAGTTCAGGTAAATTCTGACCCACTGTAAGAATCAAACGTCAACAAACGTCTGAACTTGTCAGGATCCTGGATCTGCTGACCCAGTGTCTGGAGTCACTTGTGTCTCAGGGTTTTTGTATTATGATGCATGTTCTAAGTTGTCTTTGTTGCCTCAGTTTATTCTATAGTCTTGTATCTAAGTCTCTTGTATTCTGTTTAGTTTTCTAAGTGTTTAGTAGCTGCCCTCTGTGCCTCCTTTATGTTGGTCTCTGTGTTTCCCCTAGTTAGTCCGCATCAGTGTTACATTTCCTGTTTTACTTTGAAGGTCTGTGTCCTACATGAATATATTGGGTTTGCTTCCCTTTGGTCTGGTTATGTCTGATTTCTCCCAGCTGCTGTGTGTTACTCTCTCCCTGTGGTTTCTTGAACTTAGATTTCCCAGTGTGGTTTGGTTTTGTATGAATCTTCCTTGCCAGCCAATAAAGCTGAGAGCCTGCATTTTGGGTCCAGCTTCTGCTTGCCACACAGCCCAGAACTGCAGCTTTCCTCAGAATGTTTAAAGAACATTTCTGACATCAATAATGGATCATTAATCCTTGATTAAAGTTGGAGCCAGCAGGGAGAGAATTTAGTCTTATAAAACTCATTTTTGTGGAGAAACATTTATTACCACCACATCCTGTTTCACCTGAACACATAACAGGCGTAATGTCCTGGCACTGTTGGGATTTATTACACAGCTGTTAAACACCATCATCACTTCTTTATCACACACAAGTCTTCGTGACAACCACTGACAATTATAAACAGTAATTCAATCTTAACAAACACTTACAATTAGTCTGCATTCAAAGCACAGACTGCACACACATTATTATGTCCGGACCTCTCACTCTGCTTTAATCTCAGTGAGTCTAATCTCATCCAGCTCAGAATAAATGGATTCTAACTCCTTACTGTTAGATTATTTTCTCACAGCCCCAACAGAGGACTTATTATTATTAGACATCAGAAGACATAGCATACAGATGACACCCAGCTCTATCTGTCCATGAAGCCAGATAACACACACCAATGAGTTAAACTGCAGGAATGTCTTAAAGACATAAAGACCTGGATGGCCGCTAACTTTCTGCTTCTTAATTCAGATCAAACTGAGGTTATTGTACTCGGCCCTGAAAAGCTTAGAAATATGGTATCTAACCAGATTCTTACTCTGGATGGCATTACCTTGGCCTCCAGTAACGCTGTGAGGAACCTTGGAGTCATTTTTGACCAGGACATGTCCTTCAACGCACATATTAAACAAATATGTAAGACTGCTTTCTTCCATTTGTGCAACATCTCTAAAGTTAGAAATATCCTGTCTCAGACTGACGCTGAAAAACTAGTTCATGCATTTATTACTTCCAGGCTGGACGACTGTAATTCATTATTATCAGGAAGTCTAAAAACTCCCTGAAAAGCCTGACAGGGACTAGACCTTCTCCATGATCTGAAGTCCATTTGAACAGCTCCACTGTACAAAAAACTGTCATCAAAGTTCAGGCTAAAAGGATAACGTTTACTCAAAAGTTAAAACTTGTCAAATGTGACCCACACAGGATGTTAAACTTGACTAAATCTTAAAGGCGCATACACAGACACCCCGTCGGGGCTGAAAGGTCACTGATTCTGATCCGTCGGCTGCTCCTTGCTTTGTGTTTACGTCTTCGTGCAGAAGCCGTGTTCCTGCTCTCATTTACTGTTTTAGCTGTTTGGTGGTTGTTGAAATTTTGTGAGGTTTAATCTGAGATTCTGGCGTTTGGGGCAAAATAAATTAATATTTAAAAATCGATGCAGGATTTAATCAATCGATATCACGTTATCCAAGCTAGAATCAATTTTAATCAATAAATCGATAATCAAAACCCAGCCCTAGTTTAATGACATCATGTGACCAACAACATGGCTGCCCTACTGCACACACATTTATCAACATTCAGACATCCTGTACATTTTGTTTTTGACATTGTTGTACAGGGTAGCCAACTTCTAAATGGCCACCATGGTCACCACCCATCTTGAGGAGTTTCCCCCTCACATATACTAATGTGCCACAAACAGGACTTTAGTATCACCAACCATTCCCATGTTATTACGGTGTATCCATAGAAATGGCCCACCCTGTAGATTAAAACTCAGAGTGTGAATCTGCAGAGTTTCTGTGTGAGGAGTGTTGGTGGAGGAAGGAAACCTGCAGAAACACGGTGCAGTCAGGGCGATGATGAGGTGAGGCCTCCTGTCCCTCCACCTGCATGTACAACGTGTAGAAATGTGGACACACTTCGACTGACGCATTAGGGGTTCAGCCGTGGAGAGATTAAAAAAAAGACTGAACCTGGGTGAAAGGTTAACCTTTAGCGCCCACACACCGTCTGCCTTTCTTTTTAAAGAGCACATCTCATTGATATTTCATTGTGATCAATTATGTGTACTTTCCAGTGCACCCTTAACGACCTTCATCACCTCTATGAACCGAGGCTGTTTCAGGGGCCTTGCATCCTTTCCATTAGATTTCCATGTTTCCATCAGGGTGCAGACCCTGATTTCTTCCATCGGCTTTTATTTTTTAAACTCATCTGTAATGCTGAATAAATTGGGTCTTCGTGTTTCACAGCAGAACATAGAAAACATGTAAAGTCTTTAAAATGAGAAACTGTACCATGTTAGGAAACACATGAGCTCATTTTGAGTTTGAATAAAGTTGGGACAGGAAGTAGCTGATCAGCTGTCAGCAGCTCGGTCACATGGGTCAAACTCAAAATCAGCTCATATCTGTTAAACATTTCACAGTTTCTACCTTTAATGTGTTTTTGTTGTACTGGGAATAAATATGGATTCATGTCGTCTATTTACAACTTGTCTAATAACCCTGACAGGCACTGTGCCTCGCCTCAGCCCACTGCAGAGCACATCCATCAGGTGTTACCTCGACCTGTCGCAGCAGGATGTCACACTGACACAGGCACGAAAATGGATCAGAGAAAATCCAGCGCGCAGCGGAAAGAAAGGAAAGTTTCTCAAATGAAAGTGAAAGTGAAGCTCTCGGCTGTCAGACTCTCTGTGTTGTCCCGACCTGCATTCGGGGCTCACTGACCTGGAAGTCCCGGCAGAGCAGGCAGACGAATCTTTTATCAGGGAGCTAAAAAAAGGAACAGGACAGACTGACGAACATCGGTGAATGTGGCAGAAAGTCTAAATGATTTCCCGTGGAAGAGGAAGAGGACGAGGAAGAATGTAAATGTGCTCTCAGGCCTGAGCCGTCACATCAGGAACACCAACCCTGATTTCACTGGGCTCAGCAAATCGCACCATTCATCCTTCATTTAAAATTTCACTTCATCCAAAAGAGAAATGAGAGTCTGTGTGTGTCTGTGTGGTGTTACTGTGTGACGTCACATCTGATCGGAGCCTGGGCTCTCAGATTTATTGGAGATGAATAGAAACTTCAGTAAGTGGGAGCAAAGCGTAACCTACACTGCTACAACTACAGGTCACATCTATAGCAGTGTAGGTTACTGCTATAACTACAGGTCACATCTATAGCAGTGTAGGTTACTGCTACAACAACAGGTCACATCTATAGCAGTGTAGGTTACTGCTACAACTACAGGTCACATCTATAGCAGTGTAGGTTACTGCTACAACTACAGGTCACATCTATAGCAGTGTAGGTTACTGCTACAACTACAGGTCACATCTATAGCAGTGTAGGTTACTGCTACAACTACAGGTCACATCTATAGCAGTGTAGGTTACTGCTACAACAACAGGTCACATCTATAGCAGTGTAGGTTACTGCTACAACTACAGGTCACATCTATAGCAGTGTAGGTTACTGCTACAACTACAGGTCACATCTATAGCAGTGTAGTTTACTGCTATAACTACAGGTCACATCTATAGCGGTGTAGGTTACTGCTATAACTACAGGTCACATCTATAGCAGTGTAGTTTACTGCTATAACTACAGGTCACATCTATAGCAGTGTAGGTTACTGCTATAACTACAGGTCACATCTATAGCAGTGTAGTTTACTGCTATAACTACAGGTCACATCTATAGCAGTGTAGGTTACTGCTACAACAACAGGTCACATCTATAGCAGTGTAGGTTACTGCTACAACTACAGGTCACATCTATAGCAGTGTAGGTTACTGCTACAACTACAGGTCACATCTATAGCAGTGTAGTTTACTGCTATAACTACAGGTCACATCTATAGCGGTGTAGGTTACTGCTATAACTACAGGTCACATCTATAGCAGTGTAGTTTACTGCTATAACTACAGGTCACATCTATAGCGGTGTAGGTTACTGCTATAACTACAGGTCACATCTATAGCAGTGTAGGTTACTGCTATAACTACAGGTCACATCTATAGCAGTGTAGTTTACTGCTATAACTACAGGTCACATCTATAGCAGTGTAGGTTACTGCTATAACTACAGGTCACATCTATAGCGGTGTAGGTTACTGCTATAACTACAGGTCACATCTATAGCAGTGTAGGTTACTGCTACAACTACAGGTCACATCTATAGCAGTGTAGTTTACTGCTACAACTACAGGTCACATCTATAGCAGTGTAGTTTACTGCTATAACTACAGGTCACATCTATAGCAGTGTAGTTTACTGCTATAACTACAGGTCACATCTATAGCAGTGTAGTTTACTGCTACAACTACAGGTCACATCTATAGCAGTGTAGTTTACTGCTACAACTACAGGTCACATCTATAGCAGTGTAGTTTACTGCTATAACTACAGGTCACATCTATAGCAGTGTAGTTTACTGCTACAACTACAGGTCACATCTATAGCAGTGTAGTTTACTGCTACAACTACAGGTCACATCTATAGCAGTGTAGTTTACTGCTACAACTACAGGTCACATCTATAGCAGTGTAGTTTACTGCTACAACTACAGGTCACATCTATAGCAGTGTAGTTTACTGCTACAACTACAGGTCACATCTATAGCAGTGTAGTTTACTGCTATAACTACAGGTCACATCTATAGCAGTGTAGTTTACTGCTATAACTACAGGTCACATCTATAGCAGTGTAGTTTACTGCTACAACTACAGGTCACATCTATAGCAGTGTAGTTTACTGCTACAACTACAGGTCACATCTATAGCGGTGTAGGTTACTGCTATAACTACAGGTCACATCTATAGCAGTGTAGTTTACTGCTATAACTACAGGTCACATCTATAGCAGTGTAGTTTACTGCTACAACTACAGGTCACATCTATAGCAGTGTAGTTTACTGCTATAACTACAGGTCACATCTATAGCAGTGTAGTTTACTGCTACAACTACAGGTCACATCTATAGCAGTGTAGTTTACTGCTATAACTACAGGTCACATCTATAGCAGTGTAGTTTACTGCTATAACTACAGGTCACATCTATAGCAGTGTAGTTTACTGCTACAACTACAGGTCACATCTATAGCAGTGTAGTTTACTGCTACAACTACAGGTCACATCTATAGCAGTGTAGTTTACTGCTACAACTACAGGTCACATCTATAGCAGTGTAGTTTACTGCTACAACTACAGGTCACATCTATAGCAGTGTAGTTTACTGCTATAACTACAGGTCACATCTATAGCAGTGTAGTTTACTGCTACAACTACAGGTCACATCTATGCAGTGTAGTTTACTGCTACAACTACAGGTCACATCTATGCAGTGTAGGTTACTGCTACAACTACAGGTCACATCTATGCAGTGTAGTTTACTGCTACAACTACAGGTCACATCTATAGCAGTGTAGTTTACTGCTATAACTACAGGTCACATCTATAGCAGTGTAGTTTACTGCTACAACTACAGGTCACATCTATAGCAGTGTAGGTTACTGCTACAACTACAAGTCACATCTATGCAGTGTAGGTTACTGCTATAACTACAGGTCACATCTATGTAGTGTAGGTTACTGCTACAACTACAGGTCACATCTATAGCAGTGTAGGTTACTGCTATAACTACAGGTCACATCTATAGCAGTGTAGTTTACTGCTACAACTACAGGTCACATCTATGCAGTGTAGGTTACTGCTATAACTACAGGTCACATCTATAGCAGTGTAGGTTACTGCTATAACTACAGGTCACATCTATAGCAGTGTAGGTTACTGCTATAACTACAGGTCACATCTATAGCAGTGTAGTTTACTGCTACAACTACAGGTCACATCTATAGCAGTGTAGTTTACTGCTACAACTACAGGTCACATCTATAGCAGTGTAGTTTACTGCTACAACTACAGGTCACATCTATGCAGTGTAGGTTACTGCTACAACTACAGGTCACATCTATGCAGTGTAGGTTACTGCTATAACTACAGGTCACATCTATAGCATCTATCTATAGCCTAAACTCCGCTGCAGGTCCATATATCAAACGATCACTATGGCATTACTGAGAGTTGAAAAACTGTCTAAAGTCTTTCATCTTTAATAAAATGATCAGCGTTCTGCTCTACCAGGTGTAACAATTGAGTTTAACATCCAGGCATCCATGACAACGGACATTTTTGACATTTAACGGAGTTAGAAGTTAGCAGGAAGTTAGCTTGCTAGCTTCTATCTAAATACAATATAGCATGTCCTGACTGCGGGGTTTTGGAAACAAATTAAAACGTACAGCTCTGTTATCACTTCCAACATAAATGAAGACAGAAAACTAAACAGCAGTGACGTTTGTAGGGTTACTGAAGTTTGGCTAGCTGGTATATAATGATGTGCTACGTGACCGCTAGCGACACAGCTATGTTAGCATAATATGAACAAGCTAACTTTTTTTCCACTCGATAAAAGTTAACATGAGTGTTTTCGGTGGTCAGGAACAAATGTAATCGCATGGCAGGATGCTGTAAAAGGACCAAACTTCAGCCAGGAGAACAACTGAGATAATGCAGCCACAATACGAGGTTAGTCATTCATATACTGCTGCATGGGCTGGGCTGTAGTTACATCCTAAGGTTTTAAAAACTGAGCTTAAATAAATGATTAGCGGTAATAAAAGCCGAGGGAGGTCAACAGTGATCACTGACTGTTTTAGGAGCTTTTTGAGATTAAATATAAGAAAATACATAACATTAAACATGTTAACAACACAAAAGCCATATTAAACGCAGACTACTTTAGGCCCGGAAGTAGGGCTGCTCGATTATGGCAAAAATGATAATCACGATTATTTTCACTGAAATTGAGATCAAGATTATTTGACGATATTTATTTAACCCTTTAAGACCTACTATAGAACCAAGTCCACCAGAGCTTTTTTTTTTTTTTTACATGCTGTAGTGCCATTTGTGGGAGCATTTCAAGTTGCTATACATCAATACAACTGTTATAGCCCATATTTTAATAATATGTATGCATTAAGTGCATAGTAATTACATAAATTGCAAAAAAGTGCAATAAACTACAAAAAAAATTGAAAATCGCTTTTGTTTTGTTTACATATATTTCTACTTGGAGAAATTTAAGAGGCTTATCCCTCAAAACTTTAAATACAATAAAGTTGCAAAAAATAGTTTACAACAACAGGAAATTTATTTTGATTGTCTTCATAGTTTTATTTTGGAGATACAGCAATTTTTATATACTGCAGGAAAAACAAAAAGCAATCCTATGATGCAAATTTGCAAAGAAAACAGCATGTGCATCATTTTACTGTGGGAAGTGTTACGAACAGCTGATCGGATCGGCAAAGCGTGTTTCTGGAATATTATGTTTTTGTTCCTGCAAGCGCTTTTTATGCAATTTTTGCAAAGCTATATGTGGAACGAAACCGTGACCGAGGACAAGCTGATGGCATCAGATGTAAGTACAACTCCTCCGGTTTCATATGCAAAACAAATTATTGCGCTAGCTTACACGGTTCAGGTTCTACAGGGATTTAAAAATAGTTACGCAAAACGGAGCGTGCTGCTCTGACCGGCTTTAAAGGGTTAAC
>NC_141352.1:7838855-7863855 GCF_057382095.1 Aulonocara sp. 'chitande type north' Nkhata Bay | reverse complement strand
TTTAAATATAGAACATGTAGTTACTGTGTGATTAAAACTCAGTGGATTTACATTAAAACATCCATGATTATGTGAAATAGAAATATTATAAATGTGTAATCTTACATATTTGGGCTGACCTGTGAGCCGTTTCCTTTGTGTCTTACAGAATGATTCTTAGACTCCGCCCACTTTTGGACAGGCACAGAGTGACAGTTTGCGTCACGTCCACAGTGTCACAGTTGTGAATCACTGGTGAATCTGATGTCAGTCGCTCCAGTGTTGATCTCAACAACTGTGCGGTGACATCACCAGATGTTTGGCAGCAGCCTTTTTTCTTTTGCCTCCATGGCGTGAGAGGTCTGCGCCTGGACTCGTGTTTTTATTGGTCAGTGATTTGTTCTGGAGAGGTTTGAACCTGGTGTTGTTTGGAGCTTGTTCTAGAGTGTTTTGGACACAGTGGAACTGGATTTGGTCACTACATTAACCTCCTAAGACCCGAACTCTTCCACGGCATGCATTTTTAATTTCTCTTTGATATTTGGACATATTGGGACCTGATGAATGTAAAAACAAACAATTAACAGCTTCTTTTTTTTTACCTAATTCTTGTTTCTAAGAAAAATGAGAGCCACAAATGAGGATATTCGTTTAAAATTTGATAGAACAGCAGCAGTAAGTGGACATCAGGCCCTTGTAGAGCACAATTGAGTATTTTGGTCTAAATAACCCAAAATGTGATGTCCACATATGTGGACGCAGGTCCTTGGAGGTTAAAGCACGTGTGTAACATTTCCCACAATTCAACCTAAAGTTAGATGGTTTCAGGCTGTGATCCACACCGGTGGGGTGGGGCTTTCTCTGGATTGAGTTTTGGCGTTGTCTTGGAAACCACAGCCCGTCTCTTTGTGTAATCCAGAGTGTCTCAGTGGTATCAGATCAGGGCTGAATCTGGTTTTGGACCAGTTTGAGTCTGGGTGTCTGGGTCCTTTGTGCATGTGGTACAGTCTCTTCTGTTTTTACATGTTTAACACTCAGCGTGGACTTGGTGTTGACCTGGGTTTGAATAACATTGGAGAAGGTTCCAGCTGTGCAGAAGATAAAGTCCGCCAGCATCTTCTTTTTCTTTCCACTCAGTGATGTTTACATCAGAAGTCTGATTCTAGACCTGTTTTAAAGTAATTAGGAAAACTTTCAGGCCAACCTTCGACCTGGCATTGGAAACTTTTTGTACTGGTTTGGGTTACTGGTTGGTTTATTATTTGTTTGAACCTTTTTAGAGCATCTCTAAGAACCCTTCAGAGCTACTTGGATTTGGGCTGTCTTAGTGCTGTTGTCAGGAGGTTTTGAACTCTGGTTTTGGTCCAGTCATAGAAACAAGTTTATTGGTTTTGGACAGAGTATGAGTCTGGTTTTGGAACATTTTGGAGATGGCATTAGACTTGGCATTGGACTAGTGGAAAATTTTTGGATTAATGGTTCACTTGGGAGCATTTGGAAAAACTTGCTGCAGTTCTCATGATTTTAGACGTTGTTAGTTTTTGGACAGGACAGAGCAGCTTTCAATCAGACTGTGGGGACTTTTAAAGGTGAGCTTACTCTAGGTTTAATCATCTGTTTAAATGTTTTCATGGAAGACTTTACTGAAAACATAGAACACACTGATCACTTGCTGTGTGGATTTCTTTGAGTTTGGTGTGGGTTTGGGGCTCAGGCTTGGTGCTGGGGTCCAGGTTAGATCCAGGTTAGATCCTGGGGACTGGGAATGATTAGGACTGACGGTCCTCACAAAGACAGAAGCATAAATGTGTGTTTTTCCGGCGGCAACAGAAAAGAGAGCGAGAGTCTGTAGGCAGTTAGTGAGCTGATCAAAGACACACGGGTCACAGCTTTGCGGGTTTCAGCCACGTGCCTCCTCTTCCTCCTCACTTCCTGTTCTCCTTATTGCCTCCACTTCCTTTCTCTTCAGTCTCCTGGTTCTTTCTCCAGCTCTCTCAGTCATGCACTTCCTTCTGCTTCTGATCCTCGGCTCTGACTGAACAGCTACTTTCACCTCAGTATCCGCACAGACATTTCTCTGCTGAACATCTGGAGGAAGATTTAGATGTGGACTGGTGACTATGATGCTGATGGAGGCAGGAGCAGGAGCGTGAGCGGGCTGTCAAACAGTCGGAGTTCAGTGGATAAAACCTGTCAGAGTAAATGACAGCAGAGATGATGTCTCTATACGTCCCTCCATCGGCTCAGACGATAGCTTCTTCAACCACTTTTCTCTGCCAGCTCTTTCAACGCCCCCTCTATCTCCCCACCACTTGTTACTCTCTATGCCCCCACCCCCTCCTCCACCTCTGCCAGCCTTTGAAGCTTGCTGTGGCAGTCCAATGATTTGACTAACCAGCACCCATGAGAGCCGCCCGGGCCTGCTGTTACGTCACGTCACTGCAACATCAAGGAGAGTGTGTGCAGAGCAGGGTGGATGCAGCTGTGTGCGTGTGTGGAGATCTGAGTTTGCGTGAACCCGCTGCTCTCGGTTTGACCTCCACAATCAAAGAACGTCGTCGCCTCTTCATTCCTGTGAAGTGTCAGAGATGATTTCCCTGCTCTGCCGCGTTCGGGCCGTACGAGCGCTCGGCAGGGTTTTTAGAAGCGTTACGTAAAGCTGCGGCGCGGACGGTAAAGGTCCCGCGTGATCCGTGTTTTCATGATTTCAGCTCAGGGCATGAATAATGCTCTTCATCATGTTGGGTAAATGAGTGTTTCAGTGGGAGAAATATTTATTTCTAACTCCGAGGAGCAGAGCAGCAACAGGAAACCCCCAAACACGTCACAGAGTACGACTTCATGAATCCGTCTTCACAGAGCCGTGAGAGTCCTCAGAGATGGACACGCCTGCTCCTTCAGTGACTTCATCGCTTCTGTTTTCTTCTTCAGGATAGTCCTGGTCAGCAGACGCGTGGTCCCAACACGTCCTCCTTCTTTCTGTTCCTGATGCTTGGACTGGAAAACAGTAGCTCAGCTCTGCCTCGAACCAACGAGGAAATCAACCAGAGACGACCTCACAATCAATTCAAGCTCATTGCTGCCTAAATATTACCGTCCCTGTTTGGTCTCCAGTAAGGACTTATTCTAAAGTTTTCATTATTTTGAACCTTTTGAACTTTGCATGGTTTTGTATCTCACCCTTGGTATAACAGCGTATGTGACTGTGGTTTAGGAACGTCTGTCACTCAGAGGACGACATGAGCACTGATGTGTTGTTAATATTTCCTGTTATTCATCAGTCCCACAGTTATGTCTCAGCTCTGGTAACAACTAAACAGCCCAGCCATTAGATCTGGGTGGAAACAGGCCACGAGGAAGACCAGAAAAGTGCTGGATGGACCGAATGCTGCGAATATTACACCAGAAGACGCCTTGGATAGGAAGAAGTGGAGGAAGGCATGCAAAATAGCAAACCCTGCATTGCGGGATATACACCACTAGGAAGAAGAAGGTAATAACTAAACTCGATGTGACGGTTGAATTCGGTAGTAGTATGACTCATTTACAGACCATTTCTTTCCTGGTAGAAAAGTTTACTTTGAAATTTTAGATTTGTTCTGTCGTCGCTGAAACTCCTCTGATCTTGTTTTAGAGTGTTGCACAAAATCGGAGTTGGTTCAAAGACACGGTCTTGAACTTTTTGCCTTTGTGGTCCTGAGATTGGTTTATTTAACACACGGTGAATCACACAGTGCCGTCTACCCGTCAGCCCTGATATCACTCCGCCGTCACCGAAGGCTTTTAACTGAGATTTAAACTAGATGACTTCTGATCGCTGCTCATAACTAATAAACGGGAACTCGTGAGTTTCAAACACAGAGCGATCTTCTGCAGAGATTCTGTCTCTGAATTCGAGTCATAAATAATGAAGTCTATATTTAGGTTTTACGCAGCATCCCAGAGCCTGTGGCTGTTCAGACTGTTGCTGCATCTAAACAACATTCATTCCTTTCCTGGTTTTGTATTCAGGAGGACATCCTGTTTGTAATTTGGGCTCTTTGTTTCTCAGCAGTCTCACCACAAGCTGGTTGTAAAATGGACCCACCTGTGGATTTGCATGGTGGGCGGCGAGCAGAGACGATTCACAACAAGCCAAAGGAAGGCATGCATGCAGTTCCTGCGCACGGCTGTGGACTGAGGCTACGCTCACATTTGCACTGAATTTTCCACAGAATTAATTTATCCTGCGAACAGGACAGCCTAAGGTTTCCTCACAGCGCAGCTGAGCCGCCGAGAGACCTGACGAACCAGAAGATGAAGAATATTCTGCATTTATAGAAAATGTGATTATTTTCATTGTAAACCATGCAATGACACTTTCTGACCTCTGTATTTATTTCAGATTTTGATTTTGTGGGTTTTAGTGCAGATTTACTGCACAAGAGTTTTAAAAAAAATCCATAGTTATTGTTATGATATTGATGAAACAGTGCTGAAGAAAGTTTAAAGAAGACCAGTCTTTTAAAAACGCAGACTGGTTCTTTAACACCCTGCCTGATTTAAATCCCTTCACATATTCTTTATTTCATTAACCAGAGCAATGCACTGATGACTCGGTGCTCGCGATGCCAGTTTGTCCCCTCAAGGCTCTGTTCATGCAGGTAAAGACCCGGCAGTATCAGAGAGAAATCCCCAACCAGAACTGATGCTGTACCTAAACCTCGAGACCCGGACCTCATCAAACATCCTCATTAATGCTCAAGTTTGTCCAATAAGTGCTTTATAAATAAAGGTGGTATGGTATGGTATGGTAATAAAGTTGGAATTCCCATCATATTTTCCCAGATAAAACTCAGCCCAAAGAAGTCCCTCCTGGACTTAACTGAGCAAACGGGCAAAAGCCTTTTGTTGGGTTAGAGGCTGGAGGTCGGGGTGTTATGTGCCCAGATATCAGGTTTGCTGATTGATGAGGTTTTTCCGTGGATTTCTTTCTTCCCTGATGGAACGGGCATGTTCCAAGACATTGGTGGCAGCAGTCACCGGGATCAAACTGTGATAGGAGGATCCCATCAACACAACATCTGAGCAAAAACTGAACGGACCCACGGACGCCGATACATGTGACACTGCAATGATATGATGCCACAGTGAATACGCAGCAGCATCAAACCTGAAGGTGAATCATATGGAGCAGAACGAGTCTGCAAGGTCAAAGGTCACCGTGTTAAACCAGGTAAATGTTGCTGTATTCACAGAGCCAGTGTTTGCTTATTGGTGTCAAAGCCAGGAAAGTCTTTCAGCCTTTAAATGTCCACCCAGCAAAGACGCCGAAGGATCACCGACGTCAGGAGAGCATTCATCATCACATCTTTACCCACTGACAGGCCGCCAGCAGCTGACAGAAGGACGCAGAGCGAGTGCAGACGAGAGGTAAAGAGAGTCCGAGGAAAACGCAGGAATAGATTCCTCCTGAACAAAAAGCTCTTTCTGTGTGAGTGTGAGTGTGTTTAGCTGCATGAAGTGGAAACTGTGGCATGAGGAATGTGTGTGTTTTGGACAGAGTCGCCCATATGGAGGAAAACTGTGGGGAAAGTAGATTAACTGTGTGTTACTGTGTGTTACTGTGCGTTACTGTGTGTTACTGTGCGTGTGCAGCAGCTGTGTTCCAGGTGTGCAGCAGGACGGTGCGCTCCGTCAGCAGGGAGCTGTTCAGCTGACAGTGGGAACTCCCACCATTAAAACGCCAAATATGATTTCATGGAAGCGAATCCTAAACGCCGCGGCTCGGGCAGAAGGTGACACCGACAGTTTCAACATGGCTGCCAGGACGAGACCCGAGGAGTGACGGAGATAAATGATCCTCGGGCCTCATCGGGGATCAGCTGACATCATTCTTTCCCTCGGAGCACTCGCCGTCAGCAGGTAGAGCGAGTGGATCTGTGCGAGGACTCCACTGGATATAGTGTTCTTACTTTTTATAATCCAGATGTTTGGAGACACATTTCCATGTTATGGGAACACTTGAGTCCACCCAGGCCCTCAGGTTATATTTGGTCTAAGGAAACGACTCCTCGGTGCTTCAAGTTCCCACAGACGTGTGCAAGTGGAAGCCAAAGGGTGGATTCACCAACCTCATGTACAGAAGAAGCACCTGAAATCCTTCACCTGCTCAGAGCCACCAGCAGGTCAGCCACGCTGGTCTGCGTTCATCACATCACAGCTTTATTGCTTTTACTGACACCAGTCTGCAGGAACGACACCGCCCACCTCACAGCCTCAGGTCTGCTTTCCTCTCAGCGAGCTCGGGCTCACCTGAACCTGCAGCAGGTGTGCCGAGCTCCTGGAGCTCCTGGAGCTCGTGGAGCTCGCGGAGCTGAGCTTCGTCCACAGGATGACAGGCAGCGCCACATTAGAGGATCTCCTCCCACAGATCCGTGTGTTTGACATCAAACGCATGTTGTAAAAACATCAGAGTCAGACTGCACAAAGAAGAGAGCGCCAGCAGCTCTGATCATAAACGATACGGAGATGAGACGCTACTGAGCACGTGCAGTCAGTATTCTAAAACACTAGAGTCAACAAACCGAGACAGCATGCTGCAGTCTTCCTGCACTTTATGCATCACTTATGAACATGTTTATGGGAGAATACACGTTTGTAGGATGTGTATGCCTGCTGAGCACTGATCCAGGATCTGTTCACAGAGGTCAGAGGTCAAACTTATTTTTATGGAGACTTGACAAACCTGCTGTCAGAATCCCATCAGGATGAAGGACAGTAGCAGCGTTTGACATCATATCTATGTTCCTTTGGGCCAAAACTTTAGGGATGCTAACAGGTGGCTTTAAGTGAGACGGGCGACACACAGTGGGCGGGTCCTGAGATAAACTTGACTACCAATGAGAGCACAGGACACAGCTGACTGACACATGAACTGGTCGTAAAGGCATTACCTAGGTAATGAGCGAGGCATCAGCTTCAAAGCGACGAGCGAATAGCAGACGCACTGCTCACATATCTGCGCTCATGAAACGTTATGTCCCACGTGCTCAACACGGGCTGCGCGTCACGGCTAATTCTTCTTCACGCGTGACCGATAAAAACTCACGCAGGAACTCAAACTGTGTCCACGCTGGCTGGAGACACATACGTGAACGGATGAGCGAGTTTCTCTGGATCACACTCAGCTTCAGTCAGCAGTAAAAATTCCTTTCAACGCACCGAGCACTCAAACGCACCACAGACCAACGCTGTAACCATATCTGCAGGCGAGCTGGAAAACAGCTCTGCAGAAACGACACACACACACACACACACACACAAACACACACACACACACACACACACACACACACACACACACACACACACACACAGGTAAATTATAGAAGAGGAAGAGAGGAGGGAACAAGGAAAGCAAACTGCAAAGCCTATAAAGGATGCACGAGCCTTAGAGTTCCACCGGTTCAGCTTCAGGTTTATTTTACCTGAAAAATGAAACCAATGCTTAAACTCCTGAAACTGCAGTTCCTCTGACGTCCAGCAGAGGCAGCAGTGAGTCAGTCCCACACACTCAAACTGTTGCAGTGATCACGCTGCGTCCACACTGGTATGTTTGAAAACACAGACTTTTCTATGCGTTTGCACCTTTTCTCCACATGTAAACAGTGTTTTCAATCACTGAAAACTGAGATTTTTAAAAACTCAGTTTTTGCGTTTACGTGTGGACGAGGAAAACAGAGATTTAGTCACACAACGTCAAAGTACTGTCTTTGTTATTAACATTTGAAATGTTGAAGGCACCTGAATAGTAACAAAATTATCTGCCTTTCCAGGACAACACAAACTTTTCAGAAGTCCTGAAGGTTTAGTGAGGGTACAAAACCCTGTTTAGTCTTTCCCTCCCGGCTTCTAGACTTCTGATTGGCCAACATTTCGTTTTTAGCGTTTACATGTGGACGGAGATATTTTCTCAAAACTGCACGTGTGGACAGGATTAAAAAAAAACGAAAACGGAAAATCTCAGTTTTCAAAAATACCCGTGTACATGTGGACGTAGCCTACAACTCACCTGTTTAAAGTATGCATTATTGGGGGCGTGGCCTCGCTGACTGACAGGTAGCTGTAGCTGCTAGCTGTCTGCTATCTTCACCTCAGCTAACTGGAGTCCCTGACCAGTGTCTGAGCTTACAGTCCATTAAGTGATTACCAAATTTATATAACCTCAAATATTTTAATATTCTGCTAAAAATGTCCTTGAAAGTTTAAACTATAGTTTTATATTTTTAACACACACATCATTACACTGCCAGGTGTACGTAACGTCTGAGCTAAAAAGTGTCCGTAGCCACGAATTCTTTGTACTCTCACGTGCAAAGGTCTGCGCGGGCTAGCAGCTCGCTGTGAACAGGAAGTAAACTCTCCAAACATCCAAAACCTTCTTTGTCTATTTACTTTTGTTATTCCCGCCCCAAACACTCCCGGCCAATCAGCGCACATTCTCAGGTGGTTTGGAGTGTTTGCTTTGGTTTACTTTTTTCTCTGTTTACAAACTCAGAGTGAACAAGCTAGGCGTGAAAACACCCTTAGCATAGCTCCTCGTGTATTCCAGGCTTGTCTGAACATGTCAGAGGACAAACGATGGAAACACGTGAACCCTCGTTGGACAGCTGGGACAGGCTGTCGAGGACATGGATGGATGATCAGCTGATTTATTCTGAACACCAGCCAACAGGCTCGTCTCTCTGCTGTGATGTCAGACTTCTCGCCTCCAGCCGAGCTCCAGCTGGGACTGAGCTCCTCCTTCACTGTTCACTCCTGAGTTTATCACTGTCATTACTGATGTTGTTACCGTGTCCATGGCTAATGCTGCGCCCTCTCTTTGATAACGGTTGCCTGTTCTCGTGTTTCTAGGTAAAGGTGAGCGTCCGTAATGATACGCCTGTGACCTCTGAGTATTTGAACAGAGTGAATATGTTAGTGACTCGGCCCTGATCACGTGGGGATCGCGGCTCTGATAATGACTGCTGGAATCAAATGTTGCCGTTTGCTAAACGAGCGACAGCTGCGACTTCAAATTGAACTCTTTTGTCCATCGCGGTGCATTTTGGTATTTTAGCTCATTAGCTACCGCTGCTCCTGAAACGCTCCAAAAATAACATGAAATACCAGCGGCGGACACATTCTTCCCTCTGTCTTCCTCCCTGCTTTTGTTTGAAACTCCGTCCACTGCTGATGATTATCCGTCTGTTTATCTGTCGTTCTCTCCGAGTGTCACTGTTTAATTGGACACCCCTCCTCCTCCTCCGTCCCCATGGGAAAGTATGCAGACACATTTTGATTTGATTATGGCTCACAAACCAAACTATGTTCCGCTGCATTCCTGCTCCGGCAAACAGACGATGTGTGGAGCAAGGCTGCGAGCGAGCCAGGTGGGGGTTTGATTTCCTCTGGAGTCACTCCTGATGTAAAACCTCCACCTTTATGCCTCACTGTGGGCGTCGCAGATCGTCTCTCTGCAGGTCCGAGTCACCTGACCACATCGTCACATTTACCTCTTTTCTTAAAACTCCCTCTCTTCCTGTCCTTCTATAACTGCAGACGTGGCTCACAGACACCCTCTACAGGCAGTCCTGTGTAACTGCACCACACTGCAACAGTGCAGCTCCTGTCCTGCCACGGTCCACGTCGATCTAAAGACCTAACTCAGGATCCACAGGGGAGGCTGGGTGGAGGTCGGGGGTCACCAGGGGGACTGCCAGGACATGGTCTATGAAACATGTGACGATTCCACTCACCTTTCATCCTCCCAGCCTCTGAAAGCAGAGTTACGGGAAGTTTGCTGCAACGTTAGCATTTTTAATTCAAATGATAAAATACAATGTTTTTGTCTTGAAGAAGCTTTAAAGAATAATTTTAGCTGTTTATCAGCTTCATTCACTGAAGTGAAGCAGCTCGTCTTCATCTGAATCCTGTGTACTTACACTCAGAGAGCACGTTAGCATAAAAACATCAGACAGCGGTCACTCAGACACATCATCAGCATACATGATGATGCTAAGCTAACTCAAGCTAACAGCACGTCAGATTATCGATGCTGTGATTGTGGAAAGATGAAATGTTTTTGTCTGGATGCAGCTTATATAACTATTGTTGATTCTATTCATTTGCTTTTACTCATTGAGCCTCTTGAGCGCCCCCTGCTGTACCTCTGCTGAACTGCAGGGAGTTTCTGTGGGGTTAAAATGAAGTGGAAGGACTTCCTGAGAAGCCAACTGAGCGTTACGATGGTGGACGTGTTAACAAAGTGTTCTTACAGACAGGATGGGGCTCGAGTCTGAAATTCAAAAGTCAAACTTGCTGTGTAATAATCTGTGAGCTGGAACAGGAAGTGACAGCACCATGACCACCATCATTTCCAATCACACTGACCGCTCAGTGACTCTCAGACCCTCGTCAGGTTTGTCACGCCGAGCGCCGCATCGCTCGCCTTCATGTGGTTTCTTAAACGAGTTCCCATCATGCATCAGAACAATGGCTTCCAAATGCTTGGATTTGGACCGTGAGAGGTCGGAGAGGAAGCCAGCGCCTGGCTGCTTTGTCTCTGTGTGTTTACACTTTATCTGTTGACATTCATCAGAAAATCATCCAATGGGAGCAGGCGAGAGCGGCAGCGCCTCGCTCTCATGTGGCGGAGAAACAGAAAGAAAGGAGAGAAATGAAGAGATGTTTAAAGGAAGCAGAAACGAAAACTCAAAGCAGAAAAAGAGGAGAAACAACGAGAGAGAAAAGAGTCTGAGCGGACCGCTGGGGAGAGAGAGAGAAGCAGAGAGGCAGGTGAGGGGGAGAAAACAGGAAGACGCTCCCGGTCTCCGATCACAAATAAAACGGGAACCACGAGAGCGAGCGAGCGAGCCTCTTCATATCTGTGTGACTCATCGTCTGTGTCCTCGATCGACCTCACAGCAACTCTGGGAACACAGCACCAACATCTGCTGCACACACACAGTAACACAATATAACACACACACATCGCTGTGCGGCTGAAACACCTGCACTCGACCAATAACATCACACGGCTCACGCCGTCTGCAGCAGGTGGACATAGTTACAGTTATACTGAGAGGTGTGTGTCTGTGTGTGTCTGTGTGTGTGTGTCAGTCCTGGTTTGTGACACTTTGAAAAACTCAGAAAACACAAAATCATCAGAAACTGTCACAAAGCTCTACAAACACCTGCACAGGTGCTGCTTTTAAACAAGTCACGTAGTGCTGGAGCAAACACACCGTCTTACATTCACACACACACACACGCCATGCAATACCATACAGCTCTGATCAATACTATCAATAGCATCGTTCCAGCTTGTGATCAGCACCTTTGACGAGCCAATCAGAGGCTGCAACACACTGAGCCTCGTTAGCTCGTTAGCTCAGGATCAGCGGGGACAGTGAGTCCGTGCTCTCAGCTCTGCTTGATAAACATCACGGCACATATTCGTCATCTTTGTCATTGTTATGTTTTATTTTTAGTGAAACTTTGAGTGTTTTTGTGGTTTTATAAAGTTTAAACTGAGTGTTTCTGATTTATCAGACAGGCGGAGGGCAGAGGTCTGTGTGCTGGGCGGAGGAACAGGACGGAGTTCTGCTTGTTTTTGGTTATCAGAGGAAAACGATCAGAGCTCTGCAGGTTCAGGTTGTGTGAAATGATATTTCTTCTTCCTGATTAATAAGTCTCAGCTCAGTGAAAATAAGTGAACGCCCTCTGCTGCTCTGTCTGCACAAACTCATCTCCTGTCTTTGAGTAGCTTCCTCTTTTCTTCTGGGGTCGTCAAATATTTTCCACTGTGCTGATAATCAGCTCAGGTCAGGTGTGCAGCAGCACCATCAGAGGACTGCAGTGACCTCAGAGCAGGGAGGTCACACATCTCTCTACACCGGGTTTATTCCTGAGATATCTGTTAATGATTTATTCAAGAAGACGTAATGAAATCTGTAAGAGGCACTGAAGCACAGGGAAGTCTCATCATACCTCATGTTTATATATAATAATAACTTATATATAATAGTCTGTTTCCACGAACCGCTCTTAGTTTTAGAAAAACCGAACAGACTGAAAAAGGCTGTGAACTCATGCAGTAGTAAATCCAGTTAACATTTGACATCATGTCACATTTCTGGGGTGTTGCTCTGGTCAGGTAAGCAGCAGAGGGCGTTCACCAGGTTCAGCTGTTCAGCTGCAGAGGTTGCACAGGTAGTCCAACTCCTCCAGGACGTGCCACTGTCAGAGGGTTTGCTGAGTCTGCCAGCACAGTCTCAGGAGCATGGAGCAGATTCCAGGACAGGCAGTTAATCTAGGAGAGCTGGACAGGGCCGTAGGAGGCCTTGAACCATTAGCAGGACCAGTACCTCCTGTGTGGTCAGAGACATTCACACCAGCAGCCACTGGTGTGAATGTCTGACCACACACAATCAGAAACAGACTGAGAGTGGCCTGAGAGCCAGACATCCTGTAGTGGGCTCTGTGCTCACTGCACCGTGGAGCCTGACTAGATTTGCCATAGAATACCAGACCTGGTGGGTCCACCACTGGTGCTTTCCACAGATGGGAGCAGGTTCACCCTGACCACATGTTAAAGACATGAAAGGGCGTGGAGACGCCATGGAGAACCTCATGCTGCATGTAACATCATTTCAGCATCACCTGTTTGGTTGTCAGTGATGCTCTAGGATGCACAGACCTCCAGAGGCTCGGCACCCATCAGGTATCAGGTATTACTGAGCACCGTTTTCAGTTTCTGCAGTGACATTTTGATCGACTGGACTAAGTGCATCATTGAATCATTGAATCCAGCCTCTGTAGGTTGATCACCTTCATATATCAGTGTAGATTTGAAGTTCCTTTAATTTTGGGGGGCAGTAGTGTGATAAACACACGGTTACACTGACGTAATAACTGTTAGGCCAACATTTCCACCAGTGCAAAGCCGACTGTACAGAGCCAGCATGAAGCTCTGCACCAGCTGAGGATCGTACGGGTCAGACAACCACAACACAGCAACGAGTCCGACAGCTCAGCTGAAGGCCTCAGTTTGTACGTGCAGTCAAAGCTGCATCGTCTCTGACAGACCTCCGCCCTGTGCGTCTCCGTCTCCAGACCATGTCCATGTTTCACATTCAATCTGCGAGGCTCTCATTCGTCACAGCGTACCTGGACTTTATCAAATCCACCTCTCACACTTTCCCAGATGTCCCAGAGCTGCTCTGCGCAGGCCGCCGAGGCTTCGCGGCTGATTATTTCCTTACATTACTTTCCCTCAGCTCCATCACGTCCTCCGCCCACTCTGATTACAGTCAACAAAAAGCCTCACTTATTCCTCCTCCACACGGTCACTCAGAGGTCACAGCGACATCTGGGACATCTGACCTCGTCACTCCTGTGGCCTTCGTGTAATCCTGGTGGATTAGCAATCACAGAGTCTAATACAGAGCCGTCATGGCTGCGATGGAGACCAGGCACGTTCTCAGCTCTGAATAAAAAGCTTTCATGTAGAGGTTCTTTCTCCTTCTTTCCAAACTGCAGTTTCAATACATAATGTGAAAGCTGTGGAATCAGCTGGAGCGGCGCAGAGGACGTACTTCTACACGTCTGACTCATCATGACGTAAACACGAGTTTAAATCGACCGCACGGACCGGTGTGTTAGCTGAGGACGACTCAGAAACTCTGGGAACATCACAGGTAACAGGTCATAAATATCACATATAAACACAAGTTAAAAATTATCTTTTAATAACAGTCACTGTGATGTCACCCACTGATCAAGCCCCGCCTTCTCAGACGCTCTGTTGCCACAGTAACCTCACAGAAGCCATATTATTGGTCACATGATGTCATTAAAAAGGCTCCAACGGCACAAACAGGTCCAGAGGTCCAGTTCAGGTGAAGCTAGCAGACAGCTAGCAGCTACAGCCACCTGTGTCACCATCCACCTGTCAGTCACAGAGGCCACGCCCCTAATAATGCAAACTTCAAGCCTTCATACAGTTTAAACAGGTGAGTTATAAACAGGTGTTATGAAATGATCTCTGGAGACCAAACAGTCTGTGAAACTGTCTGTGGGACTGACTCACTGCTGCCTCTGCTGGACGGCAGAGGAACTGCAGCTTGTGTTCCCTTCGGTCAGTAAGAAGATATCAGAACAACTGTTAATTATTTAACCAAACCATGAAAATGATCTTACAGTCACTGTGAAACCATGATTCAGGATTTTAACTGAATAACTTCTTTCAGCTCTTCATGTGAGCGTACGAAACGTCACCCTGATACAAATCACCTCCCACAGCTGGAGGTGACCCCACATCTGCTCCGTGTGTTTGATTACTCGCATATAAGAGTCTCGGTGAGGTTTTCCTTCTGGTACAGAAGATCTGCAGCGGTCTTTCTGAGGAAGCCTTCAGCAGGTTTGATGCAAAGCACAACCAGAAAGGAGAAACACGTCCGTCTGGATGGACAGAAGCCAAGTCGATCATTCTTTCCTCTGTGGGGCTCGCACTGTGATTACACTGGTTGCACTGGTTTGCTCCCAGTGTGCACACATGGCTGCGTGAAGCAGCGCAGGCCTCTGTCAGCCCTCCCGGGTTAAATAAAGATTTAATGAGCAGCTGTTGCTGCGTCTGCAGACGCACCTGCAACGAGCCGCTGCTGGGCGGAAGCTCCCCAATCACAGCGTGACCTATGACCTCTGACCGAGTGACCAAACAATCACACAGGAGAGTAACAGCGCAGCATGCAAACACACCCCGAATAGTTAAATCACATAGAACCGCCCTCCTCCAGAGGAAGACTGTGAGAGACAGGAAGGATCTGAGTCCTAGTCTCCAGACTTCACCTCACATACATTCTGATCATGTCTCTGATTGGAGGAGGTGGTGCTCACCGGATCACATGACCTGTAAACCACCCTGTTTTATGTGAGCGCGCTCAGAGCCGCTCAGAGCCGCTCAGAGCGAGGTGAAGGCCGTTACCTCGGCCTGAGGTTTTAGGTTTTGCTGAGCGAGCCGACACCGAGGAAGCCGGCTGCGATGAACTTCCTGCCTCTGATCTCTGAGCTCAGTAAACACTTTCCTGAAGAGTTTACGGTCACACTGAAGAAAACAGGATGCTCATTCTGGAAGTTATGGGATGATGAGCATCACGTTTTCTTCAAGAAGACTTAGAAAACTGGTAAAAATGTTCGTTATGCAGAATCGTCTGTCTTCTTCCTGCTGCCTGTAGGGGGTGCCACGGTCGATCACCTCCTACTATCCCAGCATCCTCCTCTGTCACACCAACCCTCTGCATTTCCTCCTTCACCACACCCATGAATCTTCTCTGAGCTCTTCTCTTTTCCTCCTGGCTGGCAGCTCCATCTTCATCCTCCCTGACCAGGTGGTCCCTTTGATGGACTCATTACCATCCTGCTCACTGAACATCTGAACATCTTCAGCTCGGCCTCCAGCCTATCACAGCAGGTCTCACGTCCATCTTCAAAGCTTCGAGGATTGTAAGCGCCGCTCTGATGGAGGGACTCACGTCCCTGTGACCTCTGACCTCAGCTTTACTTGGTTCTTCTGCCTCCTGCTTGACCTTCAGTCTTTGCTGGTTGACATTAAACACGCCGCTGCAGGTGTACCCACCCCTCAGCATCACCATGGACACCAGATTTAAAGCTCTGTGGTGCTGTGAAGGTTTACCTGTACCTGTACCATCTGCGTCAGGACTAAGGCAAACAGGTGGAAACTCAAGGACGGAGATAATAAACCTTCCTTGAAAGCAGCTTTAAGTAATTCCAAGTCTTCCAGGTGTTTCCAGGATGCGAGGAAACACCCCTCTGACCTGGATTCAAACCCAAACAGCTGTCACGATGGATGATTAATGAAGCCGAAAGTGACAAATCACAAAATTCCTCGACTCGTTTTTGTCCGTCATGACCGCGCCGTGTCTCAGCTGACGTCAGGAGTTCATCAACATTCAGGCAGCGAGAGCCAAAGGGCGCCGTGGCTGCGACTCTCTAACCTCCTGACCTCCGTCTGAGTCACGACTCAGTCAGAAAATTAGGAAATAATTACCTGATGAATAAACATCATAAATCTGTGCAGAACTCAGAGAAAATGAAGTGCAGAACCCGACATCGTCCTCCTCAGACCGAGTTACACTGCAGACTACTGTGACCAGGTTACCTTTGAGAGTAAACTCTTTATATCCTGTAATCCTGTGATTGGCTGATCAGAAGCTGACCCGGTGTACACTGCAGTACTAAGACAAAGCTATCTGAGCTCTGATTGGCTTCCTGAATGACCGTCGTTTGAATAAGCTGCTGTTTACTTCATCAGAGCTCAGTTAACGGTCCTTCACTGTCGAGAGGCTCACGGCGAGCTGAACCGGAGGCTTGAACACGTCGTGACTGAGAGGCGATTTTCTCTAAGGAGGCACTCGAGGTACAAGTGTCTTCAGAAATAAACAGCTCGGCCGCTCAGCGATGGATGGCAATTACCGTGAAGAGGGAACAGGCTGTACGGCAGCGAGCGGCGAAATGGGGCCGACGATAAGAATGCTGTCGCTGTAAATGAAGAACAAGAGGACGCGCTGGGAGCATCAGGAAGTCAGAGTGCTTTTAAACGCTCACTATGTGCCGACACACGAACACCACGCGAGGTTCGCCTGACCTCAGATCAGTCAGGACTCATTTACTCTCCTGCGTCACGGAGACTGAGAAGCCAACCTGTCCTTTAAAAAACACACTTCAGTCAAATGTCACAGAGCAGGAAGTGATTAAAACAAGTCAAACTTTAACTACATCACTGAGATGCTTTATTAACGGCCTCCCAATCCAACTATTCCCTTTAAAGACGGTGAAACGTCCTCAACTCCGAGATGTTTCTAACTTCTACTTCTCTCTTCTGTGCAAAGCCTTTGGCAGCATGTAAATGTCACGTAATGACACTTAGAGCCACAATGAAAATGATGACAATAAAAAATCACGTCGGGGTTCAGGTTATCTCACATGTCAAAAAGATATTCATACCTTCGATGTGGATTCTGGAAGAAGCCTTTTCTTATCACCTGCTGTGTCTGGTGTCAGTGTGACGTGGACGCAGGTAAACTACTGACATCACATCATTTACAGGGTACAGGTAACACCCACTCAGGGTTAGCTGTAGGTGGGGTTAGAGGAGACTGACACGAGAGAATGAAAGCGAGAAGTGGCGTCTCCACAGCCAACCTGAGACACGCCTTCCTCCACACCTCGTCAGGTAGACAATGCCTCAGCCACACCCAGAGACTCTTGCACAGGTAGGTCGGGTCACAGAGGGTTAAACACCAGCCTTCCTGACGGCCACAATGTGAGGTCATCATTCAGAGCGTGCTGCTTCCTGTAGTCTGCATGGAAGACGCTAACGTTACAGGAAGTAACCTGTGACACCACCTGCGCATGGACAACGCTGCCCTTCAAAGTAAAAGTTTTGTTATTCAGTCCATGCAAAGTAACAGCAACCCTCAGCTACTGGTTGGGGTTTTCAGCAGGGACCTTGGCTGTCGGGTTTTCTTCAGGCCTTGAATGAAACTTTGCCCCTAATGTGGCAAACACACAGTTCTTCTTTTAAAAGCTTAATAATCTAATAACTCATTCAAAAAACAACAGCTGCTAGTTTCTGAAAGTGTCCCCGTTTAGCATCTCCAGCTGTGGGAGTATAGCTAGACCAGCTCTGGAACCTGAGCCTGACAGAAGAAGGAAAAGCAGCCAACCAGGTCCAGTCTGACAGACTGGAACCGCCTCCTGCTGATGAACTCGTAGCAGCCATTTAAAAAAGCAGACTGTCCTCTCTTGGTGTGCAGCACTCCCACGTCTGCAGTGTCAGATCACACCTGTTGGCAGGTAGCTGACATCTGGCAGCAGAGGTTATGATAATGAACCTATTCTACATTAGGCCCATTCATTGGTCCTCGTCCTTCAGCTCATTTGGATGGCGTTCCTTCACCTCACCCTCCCCTCTGTGCCTGTCTACAGTTCATATGAAACAGTATAACATGACCAATAACACACGCGTGTCCTCAGAGCTGTTTGTGTTTACTTCAGCCTCATTAGTGAAACAGCTCAGGCTGCTAAACGTCCTCCATGTTTAAATGCAGTGACGAGCTCCAACCTGGCAACGCCAAACCTGAGGAGCAGAGTTCATCTTCAAACATCACCGGGATCCAATCAAAGGTTCCAAAACACACACAGAGAAGCAGGAGGGTCTCATTCGGAGGAATAAATCTGTCACCGTGTCCCGCAGATGATAAGAGCTATTACTGTCAGGAGACGGCGGGCCTGGAACGACTCCTCCTCTAATTGAGTTTCAAGAGTCTTTGTGGACAGAGAAAGAAACGTGCTCAGGCCCTCGCTCTGTCAGCAGCCACAGAGAGGCCGCAATCACTGAAGGGAACAAACTGCTGGAATTACAGGGACAGAGACAAACCGGGGGGGACGCTCGGCATAAAAGAGAGCAGTCAGTCACTTCACAAACACCGAGGAGCTTCAGAACACACCGACTTCACCGCTCTGCATCTGCAGCTGCTCTCACGTCTAAGTGAAGGCAGAACACCAGGAACTGAGATCAGAGTATTTTTCCAAAACTGTTCCAGCTTCCTGAGAAAAATACTTGGGAAAGCCCAGGAATGTCCCCGCCTGCTCATCTGGTTCGTTGTGAGCCTCCGACTGATTCGGGTGAACTTCTCAGCAGGTCGCTGATGAAGCTGAGGTAAAATACCGTCAGAGCGCTGACAGCAAACCCACGAGCGCAGACACTAACGTTTAAAATCATCACACTAATGTTCGTGGACTGAAAACACTTTGCCCTTCATCTACGAACGCCGCGACCGTGGGTTTGACTGTGCCCACGCTGACCAGCTGGACCAACGAACTGTGATGCATGACACTGGTGAACCACTCCCATGATCCCGCACTGCTTCACACGACGTTGTGTCTCAGTTTATTACTCTTCGTTTCACACAGGTGGGGTTTGCCTGCAGAGCTTGATTGATCGCTAAAACTGTGAGAAATATATTCGATCACCGTCGTTCCATCTGTTTTGTCAGCACAGCGTTCCTCTCATGAGTCACAGAACCTCACAGAGAAAGAAAAACAGGCAACACAGCGTTTATTACAACAACATAAACAATGATGAATTATAGACGCTGAACATTTAACACCCAATGGGCTGCTTCATAATGCGTCTCATGTCGTGATGATGTCACATAAATTATCGCCACTCTGACGCCGTCTTTAAAGTTTGAGTAGTTTGTATGGACGCTGGCACTGACAGCGCCCTCTGCAGGGTTTCATCAGGATTGGTCCAAACTTCAGAGAACACACAATCATACATGATCCCTACAGTATGATGATGATGATGAACTTCAGCATACATGAAGAGTCCTTGTGTCCACCTGAGAGCACTTGGTGTTTGATAAAGTTTGACATCAGGTTTGTCCTCGACAGCCTGACAGATGGAAACATTCGAGTCTGAGACGGTGGTCCCAACTGTTTTCAAAGCAACAGCATTTCTCGTGTCTAAGCGTACGCCAACACACATCATTTAGAGTATGAGTTGTCATGTTTTGTCAACAAATACGAAAGATTGTCATCTTTTCCCAAAAGCAGCCTGAAAACACGTCTGGAAATATGAGCGAGCGCCATAGGAGAAGCAGGACGCCGAGCCACGCCGCCGTCGCGTTCAGCCCTCTGCGCATGAAGACGAGAGCGGGGAAACACCTCCCTCTGACACGTTGGAGGCTAAACGCTCTCTGTGCTCGGAGCTGGAGGAATTATTTCATCATTAAAATCAATCAAATGTCGTCGTTGTGTAACAAGTCCAGCTGCATCCGATTTACACAAACAGGAGTTTTAATGAAGAACACTTGTCTCAGTCGTCTTTACTGTAAATGCACGGATGAAGGTCGGCGTTCTCCCACGTCTGGGTCGCGTTGTCCTTGTTAAGCCAGTCAGTTCGGTTTTTCTCCATAATCTGTGATGTACCACCCAGGAGCAGACAGATAACATCCTCCGGAGCAGGAAGTTACGACCGAAGCCCGCAGCGTGCAGCTACACGTGCGCTTACTCAGGACTCGCAGCAGAGAGAAGCTCTCCCTGCTGACTCAGCGCTGCCTCTGATAACAGCGATTCATCGTGAGACACACGATTTATCTGCTAAAAAAATACGTTTGGGAGCAGAGGAGGAGGACGGGCGAGCGTCTTCCAAACCACCTAAAAGCCCCTGAGAGGACACACGAAGCTGTGCTGACGTCACCGAGCTACAGGAGCATCACGTCTGTTTACCGAGCTGAAGCAAACCATCTGGTATTCACATCGAAATGAGTCAAATCTCCAAACTCAGGCTGATGTTAAACTCAAAAACAAAACACGGAGGAAAGTTACAGGAAGGGAAATAACGTGTACATGAGTCTGACAGCGTGCAGAGAGTAACTCACACCCAGCTCAGCTCCAGGCTGAAGGCAGGCGGACCTCAGCTGTTAATCTAGGATCAGTTTCCACAAAGCAACATTAGCTCCACTTCAGAAGCTGAGAGTTTAAACTCGGTGTTTAGTAGGAAATAACACACGACTGTGAGACAAGAGGAGTGTAAAACACAGGGCTTCATGTCATCTCAGCCTCACAGGTCACACAGGCCTATGGACCAGCTGGTCACTGACCAGTTAGAGTGGAAATACCATCATCCTCAGTCTGAGGACAGCTGATCATGTGATCATCAACCAGAGACCTGCGGAGCTCCAACATCATCATCAGAAGCACACAGATCGGCTCGTGAGCCGAGCGCGTGGCCACACGTGTGGGCGTTGGGTTCCTCTCACACTGAGCAGCAGGACTGCTGCAACAGCTCCTCAGCAGCAGGGTCAAACTGACCTGCAATCAGCAGGTGAACCACAAAGATACAAAGAGCCGACGTCGCTGTGAACGCCTGGACGCCACAGGTCAGTGAAGCCCGGGGTCACTGACCCGACACCTCAGACGTAAAAAAGTCACAATCATGAGGATCACGAGCCTCTGCAAGCTCGTCGCTTTCTGCTTCCTGACAGGTTTCTGTCTACTCGAGCTCACCTGAGGACAGCTGCACCACAGTCTGACAGGTGTACCATCCAGTCATGCTCCCCACCTGCCGCTGTCCTCGGAGCGGGCCACGCCCTGAGCGGGCCACGCCCTGAGCGGGCCACGCCCTGAGCGGGCGCTTCACACCAGCAGCAGGAGCGCGCTCAGAGCTCGTCTCATCAGGTAAGTGAAAACAAAAGACGATGCACTTCCTGTACGTACAGACATGAACATGGAAACATCCATAAAAGTTCCAAACACACCAAAACAGCCTACCTGACAGAGTCTGACAGTAACGGACACAGCAACAAAAGCTCGACGTGATTGGCTGTTACTGGAACTATTAACTGGGGTTTTTTGAGCTGGTGGAAAGTGAAATCCTCCCCACACATTCATCACATCAGCCCACCGATCATCCAGAGCAGAAATATATTTCCCCCGAGCCGCGTTCAGCTGTCAGCCTGCGGCTTATCCGGGTTATCTGGGAACTGACGGGCAGGTCTGCGTGACCTGGAGGAAGCCTCGAGAGCGGCGAGACTTTAAATGAATTTCATCCTGAAACAAACTCACGACAAACTTCCTGCTCACTGCTCTCTCAGACTTTCTCCCTGCATCGTTGCTATCTCCTGGTCACTGAGGTGATGTGATATGACCACAAAAGCGTGATGTAACAGCACTTTGCAGAAACAGATGAGCGGAAACAGGTTTCAGCTGTTTCCACTTCATACATCAGACTCTGTAGAAAGTGATCGAGCATCGTTGTGACTCTACTTTCAGGTATTTTCCAGCCTTATTTAATCCACTCAGTTCACACAGCCTCTCCCATAAATGTGTCTGAGCGTAGCTCTCTAAGGTAAACTAGATCAGGGCCTGCAGGTCTCTCCACGCTTTGATCCATCCATCCCAGAAACAGATATACTCATAAATACGAACAAACTCTGACATTATTATCTCTTATTTCACCTTCATGTCCAACACCTGGCAGCTGGAGATGCTGAAGGTTTGACGTGACGTCAGAGGAAGCTCTCCGTCTGTCCTCACACCTTTAATCCTTCCAACCTTCAGCTCAGCCTGTTTCCCAGGAATGTTCACTGGAAGAGCGACTTCTTCTGCAGCATTTTTTATGGCATTATTTGACAATTTCCAGACAGTAATAAAACTTATTTGGGGAACTCATGTCCAAACAAAGACATGCAGAGCTTTAAAGATGACAGAAACACTGCATTTCAACCACAAAATGGAGCAAAGGAATGAATTAAAAGATAAACTCTTGTAGCTCAGTGCCAGAGCGAGTAATTAAAACTGCGCTGTTTAAGGTTGGCCTGACAACACCGTGGAGAGTTTATCCCTCCCATCCAGGGTTAAGGCTCCGAGCTCCGCTTCCCAAGAGAAACATCAGAGGTTCAGTTTCCCAGAGCTGCTTCATCGTCAGTGAACAACTGAGCGAGGAAGAGTCCCAGAAAGGATTCACATGTGTAAAAAGTCTGGTTATCACTCAGACTTGACGGGGTTCAGGATCATGTTCCATCAAGCAAGTTGTCAACAGGCACCACTGTGTGTTTAACCTGCCAAGATTCAGCTCAGTCCTTCACCAAAAACACACCAACAGCTGTAGATCACTGTTTGTCTCCCTGCACAAACCTTTTTCATGAAAAGACCCACAAACTGAGACTCTGCCAACGCAGGAGAAGCTGGTTGTGACTGTTGGCTGCTGAGATGTTAGATTCAACGACAGATCGTGTCCTGCAGAAAGGTACGAAAAATCACAAGTTCAGAAAAGTTACTGTAATTGAGGCTGACGTCGGTACATTGGCTGTTAGTGCTGAACGTTTGTGGCAAAAAGCATCCAACAACTGGATTCTTGAAACTAACAGGAGATGAAACTTTGCATTTCTTCTGATCAAACCATTACAGGTTAAGGCGCCGACGGAGGCTCTGCTACTGTGGAGGAGCAGAGCAGTGACATCAGCCAGAGCAGATACTGCGTTGTTTGAGTTCTCTTCCCCAGAGTCGGTGTAAACCCAGAGACAGTGGAGTTAAATGTTTCAGTTACAGTCCGTCGTGGCTGTGGAAGCTGTTTCCTTTGATCAAAGCTTGTACTCACTCAGGGGGTAGCTTTACAAAGCAGGGCAAGGTAAAGGGAGCAGGGCTGCTTAGCCTGGGAGTCCAAATCTCCACCAAGAGTACGAACATCCCAAAGGTAAAGTTTCATTTCCTGTTTAAGCCAATAAATCAGGACAGCAGCCAAAGCTACAGAGGCTGTGCTTCAGAACTGACAGCTCCTGCAGTATCAGACCGTTTCCCAAACAGAAGCATGAACAATGCAGCAACATGAGCAAGTCACTAATGTTAGGGTTCAATTCCCAGGCTGTAGGACTGTAGGTGGTCGGGGCTGGAGGGTAAAGTCTGTGAGGCTCTGTTTAGTGAAGTGGGGAGTAAAACGTGGTGCTGCCAGAGGTGGGTGGTTTCAGCCTGAGGAGGGGCTCATTTATCTGATCTTACATGTTAGGTATCCACTTCAGAGGCTGTTTAGGTTTCAGCTGGGATAAATCAAGCGCACCTCCAGTAGTCAGGATATTAAAGCCATATTTAGCTGGATGTTTTCTGCAGGACCTGGACGCTGCCCAGACAGCATGACAGATACATGGCCGGAGGGTCTGCAGTCATAAAAACAAGGTCGGTGAGTGTCGGCCTCCGGGGGGAGGGGGGGGACGAGGGCGAGCAACAGGAGGGCAGAGACAGAGACCGTGAGGAGGTAAAGATGTCCGTGAGGACTTCAAGACGCCAAAATATGAGTTTATAAGGGAACGAGAGACAGTTCGTCTTGTAATCGGAAGGTTGCCGGTTCGAGCCCCGGCTCCGACAGTCTCGGTCGTTGTGTCCTTGGGCAAGACACTTCACCCATTGCCTACTGGGGGTGGTCAGAGGGGCCGGTGGCGCCAGTGTCCGGCAGTGGCTACGATGTAGCTGCCATCACCAGTGTGTGAATGGGTGGATGACTGAATGTGCAAAGCGTTTTGGGGTCCTTAGGGACCAAGTAAAGCTATACAAACAGAGGCCATTTACATCACAGCCTGGACTCAAACAGAGAAATGATGAAGAGAATAAACTGAAAGGACTGTCAGCTGATGTCACATCATCAGATTTGTTCCACTCAGGTTCATCGATCTCATTTAAGCACTTCTCATAGATCTGCTGATGAATCCCACCTGTTCCTCCATCTGTGTGAGCTTTCAGCACCTTTAAACTATTCAATAAACAAAACTTTTTCCTGTTTGTGGACAAAATTCATTCATAAGATCAAAAGAAAGAAATGAGAGCGTGGAGCTTTGGTTCCTGCAGAGACTCCAGCAGACGGTGCAGCTAAGAAGCCCAAAAAGAAATGCAAAAAGCCCTTTATGATGTCAGAAATCTTTAGTGACATCACTGAGCACACTGGCCTGAACACAAACTCAGCTGTTCCTCATATTCAAGGATTAGGCAGCATTGACCCTTGACCTCCTAAGACCAGATTGATTTTTCCATCAAAGTAAGTGAGAACATGAACCTGCACCGTGATCCAGGACAGGCACAGTGAGGAACCATCATCATCATCATCATCATCATGCGCCTTCAAAGCTCGACGAACAGAGAGGCGGTGAGACAGATGGGCGAGCGAGAGGCCGTCCACCAGCGCCGAGCGTCTTTCCCGATCACTTCCAGGTTTGGGATGATGACCTCTGACCATCCTGATGAGGAGCTGCTGTGTGGACCAAGCAGCAGCTCTACAGTGGACTCATCTTCTTCTTTAATGGGATTATGGGATGGCTGCTGGTTTCCCTCACATACAGCCTTACAGTCAGGTTCATCCAGCTCCTCGCTGGAAGCTGGAGGAGAAGTCAGTTCCAGAACGAAGACATTATCATGCAGAGCGGGT